>NW_017671659.1:42324-179965 GCF_001879085.1 Nicotiana attenuata
GGGCTCGGGCTGCTGAGCGGTAGATGAGGAAGCGCGTGTTCTCGCTATCTACGAAAGAACAGAGTAGAAATTCAATCAGTATTTGAGAAACAGAACCGCACGACAGGAAAGAACAAATGTGAAGTTTCCTAACTCTATAGCCTCTGGGGGATAAATACAGACGTCTCTGTACCGATCCCTCAGACTCTACGAAGCTTGTCCGTGAGTTGTGAGACCTATGTAACCTAGGGCTCTGATACCAACTTGTCACGACCCGGATTTCCCACCCTCGGGAGTCGTGATGGCGCCTACTATTGGGAGCTAGGCAAGCCAAACATTAACTACTTTATCATTAACAACATAATCCTTTTAATAATTTATCAGCATTAAAATAAAAGCAACCGATTTAACTAAATAAGCGGAAGTCTTAAATTAACGAAAAACTGAATGGAAATACGGAAGAATTCAACATAAGCCTCTACCCAAGACTGGTGTCACAATACTCACGAACATCTAAGAATACTAAATACAATGTCTGAAAGAAATGTATCTGTTTGTCTCGAATATAATGAGATAACAGTCTAAAGTAAAAGATAGGGCAGACACCGGGCTTGCGGACGCCTGCAAGGCTACCTCGGTGTCTCGCTGGACTGAAGGCCTGCTCCCACGCTACTGCTGCTGCTGTCCAAAACCTGGATCTGTGCAAAATAGCACAGAGTGTAGTATCAGCACAACCGACCCCATGTGCTGGTAAGTGCCTAGCCTAACCTCGGCGAAGTAGTGACGAGGCTAGGACCGGACTACCAATTAAACCTGTGCAGTTATATAATATACAACGAAAAGTAAAGCAGGAATAAACAAGTAAAGATGGGAGGGGGAAACATGCTGCGGGGGTATACCAGTATTAACAGTAAATCCAGAGTAACAGTCTAAGGGCGGCTTAGAATTTACAGCGAACAAAGAAACTAATATCCAAAATAAACACACTTGCATCAATAATTGTTGCAGCGCGCAACCCGATCCCAATATATAACAACACTGTTGCGGCGTGCAACCTGATCCATATCATTTAGCATTGTTGCGGCGTGCAACCCGATCCACAAATATCATTGTTGCGGCGTGCAACCCGATCCACATATAATATTGTTGCGGCGTGCAACCCGAACCACATATAATATTGTTGCGGCGTGCAACCCGTCCCACATATGGTATTGTTGCGGCGTGCAACCCGACCCACATATAATATTGTTGCGGCGTGCAACCCGACCCACATATAATATTATTGCGGCGTGCAACCCGACCCACATATAATATCGTTGCGGCATGCAACCCGACCCACATATAGTATTAACGACAACCATAACAAGATTCTCGACAAGGGATCAATAAGGTCTACACTATCCCGGCAATGAATTCGACAGCATAGGTAATTACGTCCCGGCAAGGGAGAAACAGCTATAACCAAACTTGTTACAACACCTAACTACCTCAACTATAACCAAACTTGTTACAAAACCTAACTACCTCAACTATAACCAAACATGTTACAACACCTAACTACCTCAACTACAACCAAACTTGTTACAACACCTAACTACCTCAACTATAACCAAACTTGTTACAACACCTAACCACCTCAGCTATAACCATAACACTTACCTAACACAAAGAATCATCAACCAAAACATTCGTATCAATTATGAACACAATGCAAGGGAATCACAACTGAACAATAGCCCGACAAAGGGGCAACATAATTATCTCTTCTCTTTCTCACTTTTACTTCACAATTCACTTCACAACTCGAGCCAATGCTCCTCGAAGTTCTTAGATCACAATTTCTTTCACATGCTCTTTATATCAAATAGAAGTCATCAATTAAGCATGGAGATACATCAAAATCAAATATTTGCAATATAAAGACTCATGGTCATGCTAGACACCAATGTATAGATACTCGTCACCATGCCTATACATCGCACTCGATATTTAGCAAGTTGCAAATAAGACTCAACACATATTCCCTCAAGCTAAGGTTAGAACAAACACTTACCTCAAACTTCCACGGCCAAGTCAATCCACAACAACCGCTTTCCCTCTCGAATTCGGCTCCAAATCAATCAAATCTATACAATAATGACTTCATAACATCAATATAGGCTAAACAAATCAAACCCAATGCCTAATTATAGCTTTTCCATCATTCTTCCCAAAATTTCAAAAATCGACCCCGGGCCCGGTTGGTCAAAACACGAGGTTCGGACGAAATTCATATCACCCATTCCCCCACGGGCCTGAATATATAATTTGTTTCCAAATTCGACCCCAAAACGAGGTCTAAATCAAGAAAAAGTAAAAAGCCCTAACTCTACCCATTTCCCCCAATTCTACCCTAAATTACATGTATTAGGCTTAGGAATTCAATAGATATTGATGGAAAATGAAGAAAACGAGTTGAAATTTACTAACCCAAGAAGTGTTGGTGAAAGAGAGCTTCAATGGACGTCCAAGGACCTTGGAGAAGAAGGAGTTCGTGATATGATATGAAAATCCCGTCACTGTTCTGTTTTGGAATTAAAAATACAACTGGGCGAAATTGCCCTTCGCGTTCGCGGAAGGACGGTCGCGTTCGTGAAGGATAAACTTGGCAGGGCATCGCGAACGCGGAAAGGGAAACGCGAACGCGTAGAAGGAAATGCTGGGGGTCCAGGAATTGGTCTATGCGAACGCGTGGGTACTGATGCGAACGCGAAGAAGGGACTTACAAAGCTACGCGAACGCGAAGATATTATTGCGAACGCGAAGAGTAAAATTAGGCTAAGTCCCTCAGGGCCAGATAACTCTATGTGAACGTGAGGTCAAGGTGCGAACGCGATGAAGGAAAAGTCTAAAGCTTCGCGAACGCGGAAGAGGCGTCGCGAACGCGAAGAAGAAGTTGCCTGCAACAGCTGAAGCCAATTTCTGCAATTTTCCTAAGTTCGAAATCACTCTGAAACACTCCCGAGCCCTCGGGGCTCCTAACCAATCACATGCACTAACTCAATCAACATCCTACGAACTTAACTGTGCGATCAAATCGCCAAAATAACATCAAAACATCGAATCAAACCTCAAAATCACTAGTTTTTTCTTCAAACTTCTTAAACTTTCAAATTTAGATTTTTAAGTCTGAAACACGTCAAACGACGTCCAATTTCAACGAAACTTCACAGAAATATCTTAAGCCACATATTAGACCTGTACCGAGCGCCGGAACCAAAATACGGGCCCGATACCAACACGTTCTAATGAATTTTTATTTCAATTTTCTTTATAAATTTCAAAAAAACAATTTTACTCAAAAATTCATTACTTGGGCTTGGGACCTCGGAATTCGATTCCGGGCATACGCCCAAGTCCCATATTTTCCTACGGACCCTCCGGGACCGTCAAACCACGGGTACGGGTCCGTTTATCCAAAATGTTGACCGGAGTCAAATTTATTCATTTTAATATCAAAACTTAGCATTTTTCACAGAATTTCATATTTAAGTTTTCCGGCTACGTGCCCGGACTGCGCACGCAAATCGAGACAGCCCTAAATGAGGTTTTCAAGGCCTCGGAAGCACAGAATGAATAAGAAAATAAGTGATGACCTTTTGGGTCGTCACAAAAACTAAAATCAAATCAAAATTTATCAATTTTTAAAATTAAAAATCAAAGCAAAATCAGTTTTCTTCTTTAGTTTGAATTGATCTTCGGTTTGAAAAATCAAATCACATGCTTCACCATTCTCCTTTTAATATAATATAGATATCCAAATATTTCCAAATAATGGAAAGAAACAAAAAATGAAAATGGAATAGGAAAATTCTATTTTTTGGATTGTATTCTTTTCTTATCTATTGAATAATATATATTTGCTAACTAAATTTAGAAAGAAATATATCAAAAACCCAATAGATTAAGCTATATATATATATATATATATATATATATATATATATATATATATTATTCTCTTATGGAAATTTTTACTATANAAACTTTTATTAGCATATTACTTTGTTTAATATTTTTGTCTACTACTTTCTTTTTATAATATAATAGAATATATATATATATATATATATATATATATATATATATATTATTCTCTTATGAAAATTTTAACTATAAAATAAAACTTATAATTCTAATTTGAAAATAAAAGGAAAAAATAATTTTGTTTTACGTATAACACAAAACAACAACTATTAAAAGAATTGTTTGATTTTTTGAAGAAATAATAAAAGGCTTCTCTATTAAAGTATTTATATCTAAACACTTAAACCAAATAATGAAAAGAAACAAAAAATGAAAAAGGAATAGGAAAATACAAGAATGTTGGTGTAGAGGTTCGAACCTTGTACCACAAGGACAAAACCATCTTCATAACTACCCTTCAACCATTGGGCCGCCCAGTGGTTTCATGCATAACGTAGTGATTTCATGCGTTATATATATTGTGGCAGTCAAAAAGCCTGTCAGTATAGCGTATAAATAGAAGACGCTATACCTTAACGGAAAAAGTTAACGTTAAGGTATAATGTCTTGTATTTAAATGCTATACATAGATATGTAACTTTTTTTTTACACTTATTAATGTATTTTGAGTCCAAAAATACAATATTTAGGTTCCGGACTCGATATATAACTATATAAGAAATAGGAGCATAGCTAGAAAGAGTGGAGATTAAGTTTTATCTTATTTTGTTGCACTAGTTTATCTCTGGAACCTCCCTCCATTATGCCCTTTTTCCCTTTTTGTTTGATTTGCTATGTGAAAGTAAAAGAGGGAGGGGTGAATTTTGGTCTATTAAAATTAGTTGATTAAAGATGAGATTAGTCGACTAGATATCGTTCAGAATGCAAATAGATATAAATAGAAGGAATAATAAACAGAGCAACACACAGAAATTTTTATATTAGTTCGGTATTAGTGTGGTACTTACGTCCAGTTTCCCTTGGGTCACAAGGGTTCTTTTAGATCTTGAAAATAGTTAAAATGATGAATGTTTTAACTCGTTCACTACCAACGAAATGTAACAGCTATATATTTTGAATGTTGACACAACTCTCTTTTGCATTCTAACTCTTCCTATCTTTTATGACACTGGTAAACTGAAGAATACAGTGTTTATGCTAAGAAATAGAGAGACTTAGAAGAAAGTATTTGTAGTTGCGCAAATCTTCTTTATGAACTGAGCAGACTTCTTATATGAGAGTTTGAGAGCAGTTGCAATTTGTCTTGATTTGAGGCATAGAATCTTCTAAGAGATTTGATCCAAGGGGTGCCTCTCGAATCCTGCACTAGATATGGGCTAGAATCGTTAATGACTTTCCTTGTCACGTCCTTATTTATGGAGAGATTTGCGCCTTCGACGTTGCTGATTGAAGATGCCGGATATTCTTTAATCTTCACTTGATATCTTTCCTTGTTTGATAATCTTGATCTCCTTTAATTGAGATTGAGAGGGCACGGCAGATTTGGTTTCCTTTTTTATGACTTCTTCTCCTTTGATTCAGCATCATCTTCTTTGGTTTAGACACTATCAACTCCTTTGATTTAGCATCATTTCCTTTGATTTAGACATCATTAGCTTCTTTCCTTTTGACAGCTTTCTTTCCTTTTTGTTGATACCTTGATTTCTGCAATTAACGTAAATGGGTTGTCATTATTGAAACTTTGATTTAGATTTAACACTATGTTTTGCTGGGTTTTCTTGTTGAATTAAAGCTGGGAACAGTGATATTGTAATTGTTGGTTTTGCTATTAGTATAAGTTCATACAATTCTGGTGCTCTCGTTGACCTCCACTACAAATGGGTGATGTTCCAAATACCCTGTTGAAATCCCTTGATACAGATATGAAGCAGGTTCAAGCGCAACTTGCTGTTCACACAAAGAATTTTGAGACTGTTTGAGTCACGCTACAAGATATCCTAGCCCAGATTGGCCGTCTCCAGACTCAAAACCAGCAACCCTTAGTGAAGAGCCCTTCCCTTACTCTTCCACCTTCAACACCAGTTTTTTAAGCCTCAATTCCCCAACATCCCCACACATTCCCCAACAGACCTCCTTCCAAATACAGTATGTTACACACCAAAACCCCTACCTCTAACAACATAGTACACACAACAAAATCTTTTAGCTCTGTTTCGCCGTGACAAACTAGATTTGCGTAGATTTGATGATTCTTATTCCTAGAGTTGGGTTTTTCAGGCGAATCAGTATTTTGATACCTATAACATCTATGAGGAACAACGCCTCACTTGCTGTCCATTCAATTTTGAGGGGGAAGCTTGTGACTGGTACCAATGGATGCACAAGAATCGCCAGATAATAAGTTGGACTCAGTTTACCACGGCTCTACTTGTTCGATTTCGTCAACATTCCCTTGAAACATCTGAGAGTTTGCTTGCAAAACTTCAAATGACGTCCACCGTTCGTGATTACTTGGCCAAATTTGAACAGCTTCTAAACGGTACATCGGATATCTCACATCACTGGATACCAGGGGTGGAGCCAGAGTGCGGTATGCGGGTTTGCCGAACCCAGTGGCTTCTGTTCAAACGCTATAATTGCGTTAACAAAATTTATTGAATTTATACAAATTTTTAATTTAGAATCCTAGTAGCTTAAAATGATAACAAATTCGAACCTATAAGGTTCAAATCCTGGCTCCGCCTCTACTGGATACTCCATTTTTTTTACTTCTCGGCTTCGACAGGATATCAAAACTGAGGTCCTATCATTTCGGCCCAAAGACTTAGATGAGGCTATTGGGCTTGTCTTTCTTGAGGAACAAAAGATTTTGAGGGGTAAATTTTAAAAATAGCCAGATTTACAACTGGTCGTTCAAAAATAGCCCAATTTTAAAAGTAATCGAAATTTAGCCACTTTTTATATAAAGATAAATCTGAGCGAAAACACTGTTTAAAACCCGAAAAATACTCCAGTATATTATGCTGCAATTCCAGCATAAGTATACTTGAACTCCAGCATATTATACTGGAGTTCCAGAATAAGTATGCTGGAACTCCAGCATAATATGATGGAGTTCCAGCATAAGTACACTAGAACTCCAGCATAATATACTAGAGTTCCAGCAAGTATTTTGGTCCAGTATAATATACTAGAGTTTGGAGCACCGGTGCTCCAGTCTCTAGTATATTATACTGGAGCCAGCAAAGTATACCGGTCCAGGATAATATGCTGGAGTTCCTACACAAGTGCACCGAACTCCAATATATTATGCTGTACCGGTCTCTATTGCAGCAAAATAGTGACTATTTTTCATTGACTTGGTAAACGCTGGCTATTTTTGATTGACCAGTCCGAAAACTGACTATACCGTGAAATTTAAACGATTTTGAGCCAGACTACACTGACCCAGCCTAGTCCATTACATCACTCCAATTACACAGTCTACACGTAACACTTCTTCTTTCCCTAAACCTAATACTTCCCTTTCTCTAAATTCACAATCTTCATCCTCGACATCTCCGACAGCGTCTTTGCCAGGTTTGGGCTGACTACCTTATCGCAAACTCACACTAGCAGAACTTCAACGTAAAAGGGAGAAAAATCTTTGCTTCAATTGTGACCAAAGGTATACCAAAGGCCATCATTGTTCCACCATAGCTTAACTTCTTTTGTTGGTAGCCGACAATGAATCACCTGAGTCTTTTTTTTGAACACGTGAAACCACTACAAATCTCATATTACCACCAACAATCCTAGAAGACAACCCCGCTCCATATATTAGTTTATCTGGCCTTGTATGTGTATTGGAGAAAATCATTATTATACTTGCAATTAATTATGTGGCTCACGTAGCAAGCCACGTGGATCATTAGGAAGGTGACAGCTGGAGGAAGGTACTTTAAGAGATACGGGTCTTAATAGGTACAAGCAAAGCGTCTAAGAGACAAGAAGAAACGGTCGCTCGAGTCTCTTCATAATTTGAAGAGATACCGACAGAATGAACCAAGACAGCAAAAAGTACAGATTCGTTAACCTTCAACTAATGAGCATGCGTTACAGAATCTTCATGGAACAGTTACGATTCCAATTATAACGTTTTATTAATATCATTAATAGCTCATTATGACTCGATTAAAAGAGGGAAGAAACGCTGTACTTAGAAAGGGCTATAAAAGAGAGAGAAATAACATTAGTATGGGCACACTGATTATTATTGGAATATGCTTATTTATATTTCTTTACATTGATTACTCTGCTACTTCTCATTCTAATTTCCTTTGTCATTGCAAAAATATTTCTTTATTTGATTATCAGTAACCCGAGTTCTTTCAAAAATAAGCTTTGACCAAAATTTCTATTTTTTGGTTAGACAAATTGGTCTGTTACCGGGAATCTGATAATCTTTTACTTTCTAAATCAATTTTTCTGTCAAAACAATCATGTTGAACGTCAACGACAATAACCAAAATCTACAGCACCAAGAAAATCAGCAACATCAGTTGAATCAACAAGGTGATGGAACTCCAGCCCCCTCACAGCAAAACTCTCCTCGACAATCTCGAGAAGGGACTCCTGATGGATCTGAATCAAATACAAATGAGCAGCATGAGAATGATCAAGCTATTGATGAATCATTGAAACAATTAATCGCTCAACATGTCAGCAATGCTCTTCAGGATTTTGTTAGCAGGTTGCCGAATATACAACCAGCACCACCTCCAAACAACAACGTAACCGTAGAAAATCCTCGCTCGGGACTCGTTAACTCAGGCAGCGGAGGAACTCCCAGCGAATATCGTGATGAAGGGTCAGGTAACCCAGTTAATTCTGATTTACAAAGTTTATTACTAACTTTGCAGAAACAACTCAAGGAGCAGAGCGATCGCATAGAGCAAATACCTGGTGTACCGCCAGTAATCAGGGGAATAGATATGGAGAAATACTCTCAACAACCTTGGAAACCAAGTGCATCTCCTTTGCGAATACCAAAAAAATTCAAGATGCCCTATATTCCGAAGTACGATGGAACAACTGATCCACGGGATCACGTAACTGCATTTACAACTAGCGTAAAGGGCAACGGCTTGACCAAGCAAGAAATTGAATTAGTGTTGGTCAAAATTTTTGGATAAACACTCATGAAGGGAGCGCTAACATGGTATTCTCTTTTACCTGAAAATTTTGTTGATTCTTTTGCTGAGCTTGCAGATTCATTTATAAAAGCACACTCGGGAGCTCAAAAAGTCGAAAAAAGAATGGAGGACATTTTCAAAATAAAACAAGGAGATACGGAGCAGCCTAAGAAATTCGTAGACAGATTCCAGCATGAAAGGATGATGTTGCCACGTGTCCTGATAATTGGGTGGCTATGGCTTTTGCCAGTAATCTGAATGAGAAAAGCTCGGAAGCCATGAGGAGACTCAAAGAAAGCTTACAAGAATTTCTTGAAACAACTTGGAATGATGTTTACAATAGATACAGCACAAAGCTGCGGATAGAAGAAGATACTATCATTCAGTCTCGGAAAGATGAAAGAGTAACTTCAAGATGGGCTGAAACTGAAAAAAGGTTCGGTAAAAACAGGTACGAACCTTATATGAGATCAGCAGGAAAGGATTCACATTCAAAACAGGAAAACCTAAGGTATGATCCTAGATCAAGGGACAGAGAATCAGGTTCGTCTTCAAGGTTCGGAAAGGAGCGAAACATGCAAAATACGCGAGACGATAATAGATGCTCAAAAGCAAAAATTGGCAGCTATAGTTTTAATGTTAGCACATCCGAGTTGGTGGCTGTTTTAACAAGCATGGGTGATAAGGTACGGTGGCCAAAAGAAATGAGATCAAACCCAAACAGGAGAAATTCCAATTTTTGGTGCGAATTTCACAATGATCACGATCACAAAACGGCAGATTGCAGATTACTGCAAGGTGAAGTAGAGCATCTATTAAAGAAAGGGTACTTAATATAATTGTTTAGTGAAAAGGGAAAGCAAGCATATATGAAGAATAGGCAAGAATCGCCGAAACCTCCATCACCAAAAAGAACGGTTAATGTCATAAGTGGAGGCTATGAGATCAATGGCGTAACATACACAACAGCAAAGAAGGTGTCAAAAATCACAGTTACCCAGGAAAAGCGAGTTCGTCAAGTTTTGGAAGAAGACGTATAACATTTGATGATGCAGATGCAGATGGCGTGTTGACCCCACACAATGATGCACTGGTAATATCTTTACGTGTACATGACACTAATGTAAAGCGAGTTTTGATTGATCCAGGCAGTTCTGTGAATATGATTCTATTGAGAGCGGTAAACGAGATGCAAGCTAATGATAAGTTGATACCCAAAGCACGAACCTTGTCTGGTTTTGACAACTCGAGCATCGTAGCAAAAGGGGAGATAATACTCACCACATTCGCAGAAGGAGTAATCAAAGACACCAAATTTCGAGAGATAGAAATGGATATGGCTTATAATATGATTCTCGGCAGACCTTAGATTCACGAAATGGATGTTGTTCCGTCTACCCTACATCAAGTTATCAAGTTTCCTTCATTATGGGGAATACGACAAATCCGTGGTGACCAACAGGCTTCTCAAAGCATTAAATCAATGACAGAATCAAGCGCGAAAAGCAACAAAAAATAGCAATTACATAATTCAGTTGAGGATTTAGCAACGCAAGCTTCAACTGTAGACAGACAAACAGATATAGACTCAAGGCATGATACTATTCAAGAATGTAACGACCCGACCGATAATTTTGAGCTTTTGCACTTTGCTCGCTAGTTCTCGGGCATGATTAGCCCCGTGTGATGTATTATGGCTTATGTAAATCATCTACTTTGGTCTTCAGGGTAATCAGAATAAATTTGGAAGAACAGTTCTCAGTTTGAAGCTTAAAATTTAAATTTGACCAAGTTTTGACTTGTTAGTATATGATCTCGTATTGGAATTTTTATTATTTGATTAATGGAGATTTGGGACTAAGAAGCGTGATCGGAATGTATTTTTGAGGTCCGTGGAAGGTTTAGGCTTGAATTGGCGAAATTGGAATTTTGGCATTTTTCGGTTAATAGGTGAGATTTTGACATAGGGGTCGAAATGGAATTCTGGAAGTTGGAGTAGGTCTGTTGTGTCATTTGTGACGTGTGTGCAAAATTTTAAGTCATTCGGACGAGGTTTGATAGACTTTTTGATCAAAAGCGGAATATGGAAGTTTTTGGAATTCTTAGGATTGAATCTGATGTACTTTTGGTGTTTTGATGTTGTTTTGAGCATTCCGAAGATTGGAACAAGTTTGAATGAGGTTATGGGATATGTTGGCATGTTGCTTTGGTTTTCAGGGTAATCAGAATAAATTTGGAAGAACAGTTCTCAGTTTGAAGCTTAAAATTTAAAAGGTTTGACCAAGTTTTGACTTGTTAGTATATGATCTTGTATTGGAATTTTTATTATTTGATTAGATCCGTTTGGAGATTTAGAACTTAGGAGCGTGATCAGAATGTATTTTTGAGGTCCGTGGAAGGTTTAGGCTTGAATTGGCGAAATTGGAATTTTGGTATTTTCCGGTTAATAGGTGAGATTTTGACATAGGGGTCGAAATGGAATTCTGGGAGTTGGAGTAGGTCCGTTGTGTCATTTGTGACGTGTGTGCAAAATTTTAGGTCATTCGGACGAGGTTTGATAGACTTTTTGATCAACAGCGGAATATGGAAGTTTTTGGAATTCTTAGGCTTGAATTCGATGTACTTTTGGTGTTTTGATGTTGTTTTGAGTGTTCCGAAGATTGGAACAAATTTGAATGAGGTTATGCGATATGTTGGCATGTTTGGTTGAGGTCCCGAGGGCCTCAGGTGAGTTTCGGGTGGTTGAACGGATCATTTCATGTTGTAAGAAATTGCAGAAAAACTGTTGTTGGTGTTGCAGGTTTTCGACCTTCGCGTTCGCGATGGATGTCCCGCGTTCGCGAAGGGTTAGGATGTGAGGCTGTAGAGTTGGCCTTCGTATTCGTGAAGGTGGTCCCGCGTTCGCGAAGGGCTGAGGTCAATGGCCACCGCGTTCGCGAGGTTTATGCCGCGTTCGCGTAGAAGGAATTTTGGTCAGTGAAGCTTTGTGTTGCGCGAACGCGAGGGTGCTGCCGCGTTCACGATGAAGAAATATCTGGGCATGCAGATTATATTTGGAAATCGAGGGTTTAAGTCCAATATCGAAAAAACCATTGGAGAGCTCGGAAAAAGGTGAAATTGGAGGAGATTTTTAGTGGAGCAAGTGGGGTAAGTATCCTTCGCTCATATTTGGTTTAATTTCATGATTTAGTCTTGAATTTCATCATTTAATTTGAGAAATTAGAGTGGAAATTGGGGGAAAAATGGAAGAAAAGTTTGAGAATTCTTTTGAAGATTTGAATGGGCATTTGATGTCAGATTTTGATGCTTTTGGTATGTATAGACTCGTGAGGGAACAAGGAATCTAGTTTTGTGGTTTTTATCGAATTCCGAGCTGTGGTCTCGGGGGTTGGGTTTGGCCAATTTCGAGATTTTTGATGTAAATTGGATATTTTTGAGTGGGCTTTGTTCCCTTAGCATATTTTGATGGTATGAATATGCTTTTGTCTAGATTTGGAGCATTCGGAGGCCGAGTCGAGAGGCAAAGGCATCGCAGGTTAGAGTTTGGACCGGATTGAGGTAAGTAATGATTGTAAATGTTTGTCCTGAGTGTATGAAACTCCGAATTTCACAGCGTTGTGCTACTTTGAGGTGACACACACGCTAGATGACGAGCGTGGGGTCGTGCACTGTTGGGGATTGTGACTTAGTTCGTCCCGCATGACTGTTAAGTCACGTATTTTATAGAAAACTATTTGATATCATTGTGTTTTGAAAATTATTACCATGTGTTGGGCTGAATGCCATAATTGGGCATCATGCCAACTGTTTTGGACCCTTAGGGGATTTTTACTACTATTTCTCACTATTTTGACTTCATATTTGTACTCAGTCATGCTGTATTATACTGTTTTCATAACTCAGCATATTTACTCCGTTTTGATATTTTAAATGATGTTTTGGGCTGAGCATCTTGTTTTTTTACTGTTGTCCGAGTGGCTTGAGAGATTTCTGACTTGGTGAGGCCGGGGGCCTGTGTTGTGAGGATATTATGGGATCGGGCTGCGCGCCGCAGCAGTGTGGTACTGATATGATTATGAGGCCGAGGACCTGATTTGTTACGCCACGAGGTGGCTTGATATGAGGCCGAGAGCCTGTTTGATTATGCCGCGAGATGGCTTGTTATTGCGCTTGAGCCGTAAGGGGCCCCTCCCGGAGTCTGTACACCCCCAGTGAGCGCGGGTACCCCAGTGTGAGTGATATGATATAGCCCGAGGGGCTGCTGTTGTTTCATATTTTTGCCCGAGGGGCTGTTCGTGATCCATGTTTTTCCCGAGGGGCAGTTCTTGATTTACGTTATGCCCGATGGGCTGATTACGAGTGATTGTGAGGTAGCCCGAAGGGCTGGTTCAGTTGATATTGTGCCCGAGGAGCGGTTTATGGTACATGTTTTGGCCTGAGGGGCTGTTTACATTTCTATCATGTTTACTCTCTATTTTATCACTCGTTTGAAACTATTGAAAAATTGTTTTAAAAGGTTTTACCGAAATTGAGCATGATTTACGAAGTAAATGATTTTTGTACTGTGTTGGAAATATCCTCATCTGTTGTAGCATTTTGACGTGGTTTACATGTTTTCTTATTGCTCAGCTTTTATTTACTTTTATTACTTACTGAGTTGGCGTACTCACATTACTCCCTGCACTGTATGTGCAGATTCAGGTATTTCTGAACCTGGTAGCGGGCGTTGGTTGCTTAGTGGCAAAGTCATTGGAGTTAGCAAGGTAGCTGCCCGACGTTCGCAGCCCTGCTCTTCTCCCTCTTGTCTTCCTTAGATTGTTTTAGCATATTCTCAGACCCTTTATTGTATTTAGACCTTAGTAGATGCTCGTGACTTGTGACACCCCGATGTCGGCTTGTGTATTTATTCTGCACTGTACATTTAGACTTACATTATGAGATAATTGATTAATTAAAGGCTTAAAATGGTTTTTATTGATAAATGGTTGATTCGGGAGTTGTGTCGGCTGGCCTAGTTTCACGATAGGCGCCATCACGATCGGGTCGGTTTTAGGGTCGTGACAAGTTGGTATCAGAGCTTAGGTTGCATAGGTCTCGCGAGTCATGAGCAGGTTTAGTAGAGTCTCGCGGATCGGTACGAAGACGTCTGTACTTATCCTCGGGAGGCTGCAGAACCTTTAGGAAAAACTTCACATTCTTGAATTCTTATCGTGCGTCCTTGATTCAGCTTGAAATGTAACTCTTTGAATTCCTTCCACGCATTCATATGCGCGCATGAGCGGTCGGCATCAACTGTGCATTGATGTCTTGTGATTCCCTGATCGAGGGGCGAGATGTGATCAATGTGCGTTGATGTTGGGCCAGTCTGGAGGACTTGAGGCCGGCTTTTTCCAGTAGCCTGAGCACTGAGGTCCTGATTGTATGAGCACGTGCTTTTTGAATTTATATGTTCGGTAGTGTCCCTACTTGTGGAAGTGATGGCTGTATGACTATGTGATGAGTATGATGTGACTGCGAGATGTGTTCATATGATTTGAATGAGATGAGAAGGGTCTGCTTGGAGGTAGTAAGAACTATCCGGTGCTTGATTTCCATCGTGATTTGATGTATGGCCCGAGTTGTAGGCGTGTTAAAGGATCTTTTCATGTTGCCTAGTTGGGAAGTGAAGTAGATTTCACGTTGTGATATAAGTTCAGACTCAGGAAGATTAAGTGACTGCGTAATGGTTATGACGGTGGAAGGTTATAAACAGATGTTAGTTTGAGGCGAAGTAGGTGAGTTATCTCCTATGGAGTGTTCAGAAGTTTTCGTGATCCTTTATGTTGTTTATTGGAAGATCTCTGTTACCAGTGAAATATATGTGTTGCAATTCGAATTTGGGTTACCTAAGAGAGTGGGCTTGACTGTTACGAGGGTCAATGCGAGATTTGCCGGAGATTTGAAGTACTAGATGGTTTGTTTTGCACGAGCTTATGAATGATTTAGTTCAATCTCACTATGGTATTATGGCAGTAATAGAGTATATGCATTATGAGTTATTGTGTGTTTTGATATATGGCTTTCAGCCAAGTGAGGGAGTCTGCTATTGATTAGTTGATTGCACGGTTATGTGCTATGTTGGTTCCAGTTGGAGGCGTACTGGTGAATCAGTTATGGCCTGCGGAGGTTGAGGCCGAGGATGGCTCGAGTAAAGGAAATTTCAATAAAGGTTATGTTATGCTTTATGGGCGTATCAGAATCACGGAATGACTTGAGTTGTTATTGGTAAAGGATGTGTGCATAGAACAAGAAGTTGCTTGGTTGCATTAAGGTGAGATTACACTTTGCGGTGTTGGAGTGCTATTAGAGCACATGTCATCTGGTCTATTTGATCCGTCTAATTACGGTTTGAGTAGAGTGGATGACTCTCAAGAATGGTTCTAATGGGTTCAAGATTTTACATATAGTAGTTGGAGATTTTCCAGTTGTATATTTGGCTAGAAATGGAGTTTTTCATTGGAGGGTGGGATTCTATATATCAGTATCAGGAAGGTGAAGGTAATGGCTTTGGGTTCGTAGAGAGTCACTTCAGGGTAGGTATTTTGAATGTGGTGCATTTGGGAATATTTAAGAGAGTATCCAGCGGCTTATGAGCCTTAGACGGTGTGGTTTTATGCTTGGGTCTCGTGTGGTGAGTTTGGGTTGAGGAATTGAGGTATTATGGCGAGGAGAAGTATCAATGTGAATGCAATTCAGAAGGAACTCGGATAGATAGGACAACTTGGTAGTAGGTTGGATCGGTATGGTAATAGGTATGATTAGTTCTTTGGGTGTTTACAAGGCAGTGAGTTTCTACAGGTGTTTCGCGGCAATTCTCTTGGGTTTTAGTGGCCTGCATAGCTTGGTTCAGTTAGAAGGATTCAGTTCTGACGGTTTAGTTTTGTGCAAATGGAATTCGGAGAGTTCTTGATGGTCTCTACCATGGTTAGAGATGTATATTTCCTACGAGCGTGAGGAGCATAGGATGTGTAGTGACTTTCTTCTAGATGGGATTAATGGAAAGTTCTTGGCTAGTTGAGTACGTAGTTGCTTGTGGCTCGGAATGGATATGAAGTTCTCATGTTTATCCGAGGATGGTATGGTATATGCGGTATGTTGTGTATGATTGAGATTTGCATGTGTCAGGTCACGGTTCAGTTATAAAAGGAAGGTCATAAAATTCTTAGGTAGCATGGGCAACTTCAGATGATTAGGGATATGATATTACTAATTGGTGTGGCTTGACGAGGGTATACGTTTCAGAAAAGGGCAATGTGATTGAGTTGATGATACTTCATTAGTATTGCAGCACTCTCTTGTCGGAGCGACTGCTGATATTCGAGTTTGCTTGGTGGCACAGAAGAATTATAGGAGTACCTCTCGTGGGATGATTGGGTATTAGAGGTGTATTGTATATTCGGACGGTGGAGTGGGGATCGGATATGGTGATTCGCGTGCTGTGTGGATTTGGAGACTGGGAGTTCTCATACACAGGTTAGGTCGTGGTTGTGGACCGCGCATATCGCTCTTGTGTGGTAACTATTGGAGGTTTGGAGACCCGAGTGGATCCTTATTGTTTAGTATGCTAGATTTTGGTGTGATTGGGTATGGACTGGTTTTCTCCGTGTCGTGTTATTCTAGACTGTTGCGCTAAGGCGGCGACGTTGGCTATGCGGAGAATGCCACGGATTGAGTGGCGAGGTCCGACGGATTATGTTCTCAGTAGGGTGGTTCCATTTTTGAAGACCCAACGGATGGCTGGGAAGGGTTATATTTCTTATTTTGCCCTCGTGATGGATGTCAGTGCAGAGACTCCTATCATTGATTCTGTTCCGGTAGTGAAGGACTTTCCGGATGTGTCTCCTGCTGCCGGGCATGCCGCCGGACATGGTTGTTGATTTCGGTATTGATTTGGTGCCGGGCATCGTATTGTATGGCACCGGCAGAGTTAAAGGAGTTGAAGGAGCAGCTTCAGGGACTCCTTGATAAGGGGTTCATTGGTAGGCCAATGTGGATGTGTGTTCTAACTTGAGTTGGCTTGGTTGACTCCGAGTTGTATTATTGAGGGATGTGCTGATTCGATTGTTGTTAAGCTTATTAGTGATCTGGGGAGATCTATGAGTTATATTTCCGTGTTGCGAGGCGTTGGGGTTTGTTGGTTATAGGCACAGGTGGTGCAGTTTTATTGGGGTCTCTCAGTGGAATTCGAGTGGAAAGAGTATTGGGTATTGCTCGGCGGATGGCATATCGGTTGTGTCCTTTCGAGTTTGTGTAATGTTATGTCAATTGCTTTGCCGTGGTTATGATGATTTGCTTTGGTTCTAGACATCAAATTGCGTGTGGTTGTCGATTTGAGCATAGTGACTTGAGGTGTTTCATGTGGACCAGTGTTTGAATGAGGTCGCGCATTGGAGCGGAGCTATGTGGAGGTACGATCCTGCGGGATAAATTCGTGTGTTCTGGTTCTACGACGTGTGATGGGTTCCCAACATTGTGTTGTTGTGGTACTGGTGAGCTTGCGGTATAGCTATTTCATTTGAGCCACTTTTCATGATTTGGGTACGTTCGGATTGTTGCTATTTGGTGTGCGGATTGCACGAGTTGTGGCTTTAGATGGTATTGATGTGTCATGTCACCAGAGTAGTTGTGTTGGATTAGATGAGGTCCTTGGGATCTAGAATGAATACAAACGAATTCGGTTTCAGCGTGTTGGGAGGATATTATCGATATCCGGCTCAGAAATTTGCTATGGTCCTTGCCATAGGAGAAGTGGCTTCACGAATGGTTGATCTGAGGAATGGATATGGCTTTCTACGTGTTTCTTTTATCATTGGCAGTATACGGAAGTGTTGGAATGAGGCTTTATTTGATAAGAGGCTTATTATCGAGATTCAAATGTTTTGAGCAACTGCTGTGTTTAGAAGTTATCGCGACAAGTGTTTGAGTTATGTGGTATATCATGTAATTGCATCTGAGGTTGCAGGTATGGTTTATTACAGCTTGTTCGGGCTTATTCAGAGTATAGATATGAGATTCTGGTCTTGTGGATGAATTCAGAAATGGAAATTGGATATTTTCGAGTGGGCTTTGTTCCCTTAGCATATTTTGATGGTATGAATCTACTTTTGGCTAGATTTGGAGCATTCGGAGGCCGAGTCGAGAGGCAAAGGCATCGCGAGCTAGAGTTTGGACCGGATTGAGGTAAGTGATGATTGTAAATGTTTGTCCTAAGTGTATGAAACCCCGAATTTCACATCGTTGTGCTACTTTGAGGTGACGCACATGCTAGATGACAAGTGTGGGTTCGTGCACCGTTGGGGATTGTGACTTTGTCCGTCCCGCATGACTGTTAAGTCACTTATTTGATTGAAAACTGTTTGATATCATTGTGTTTTGGAAATTATTACCATGTATTGGGCTGGATGCCATATTTGGGCTTCGTGCCAACTGTTTTGGACCCTTAGTGGATTTTTACTACTACTCCTTACTGTTTTGACTTCATATTTGTACTTAGTCATGCTGTATTATACTGTTTTCATAACTCAGCCATATTTACTCCGTTTTGACATTTTAAATGATGTTTTGGGCTGAGCATCATATTTTTTTACTGTTGCCCGAGTGGCTTGAGAGATTTATGACTGAGTGAGGCCGAGGGCCTGTGTTGTGAGGATATTATGGGATCGGGTTACGCGCCGCAGCAGTGTGGTACTAATTTATTATTATGAGGCTGAGGGCCTGATTTGTTATGCCACGAGGTGGCTTGATATGAGGCCGAGAGCTTGTTTGATTATGCCACGAGATGGCTTGTTATTGCGCTTGGGCCGTAAGGGGCCCCTCCCGAAGTCTGTACACCCCTAGTGAGCGTGGGTACCCAGTGTGAATGATATGATGTAGCCCGAGGGACTGTTGTTATTTCATATTGTTGCCCGAGGGGCTGTTCTTGATCCATGTTTTGCCCGAGGGGCGGTTCTTGATTTATGTTATGCCCGAGGGGCTGATTACGAGTGATTATGAGCTAGCCCGAGGGGCTGGTTCTGTTGATATTGTGCCCGAGTGGCGATTTATGGTACATGTTTTGCCCGATGGGCTGTTTACGTTACTATCATGTTTACTCAATGTTTTATCACTCGTTTGAAACTATTGAAAAATTGTTTTAAACGATTTTACCGAAACTGAGCATGATTTACGAAGGAAATGATTTCTGTATTGTGTTGGAAATATCCTGCATCTGTTGTAGCGTTTTGACGTTGTTTACGTATTTTCATACTGCTCATCTTTCATTTACTTTTATTACTTACTGAGTTGGCGTACTCACATTACTCCATGCACCGTGTGTGCAGATTCAGGTATTTCTGAACTCGGTAGCGGGTGTTGGTTTCTCAGTGGTAGAATCATCGGAGTTAGCAAGGTAGCTGCCCGACATTCGCAGCCATGCTCTTCTCCCTCTTGTCTTCCTTAGATTGTTTTAGCATATTTTCAGGATCTTCATTGTATTCAGATCTTAGTAGATGCTCGTGACTTGTGACACCCCGATGTCGGGCTTGTGTATTTATTCTGCACTGTACATTTAGACTTACATTATGAGATAATTGATTAATTAAAGGCTTAAAATGGGTTTTATTGATAAATGGTTAATTCTGGAGTTGTATCGGCTGGCCTAGTTTCACGATAGGTGCCATCGCGACCGAGTCGGTTTTAGGGTCGTCACAACGAACCAGAAGAAAATGAAAACATCAAAACAACCATCGAGGAACTGGAAGCTGTGGTGTTGTTTATACATTGGCCAGACAGAAAAATCTACATTGGAGTCAACCTCAGCCCGGAGATGAAAAGTAAGTTAATTAAATTTTTAAAAGGTAACGCAGATTGCTTTGCTTGGTCGCATTCACATATGACAAGTATACCACCGGAGGTAGTGACCCATAAGCTGACTGAAGATCCAACATATCCACCTATCAAACAAAAGAAAAGGAAGCAAAGGTCCTTCAAGAATCAGGTAATTCAGGATGAAGTACAAAAGCTCTTAAAAATCGGGTTTATCCGCGAGGTAAAATATCCTGATTGGTTAGCTAATACTGTAGTAGTGCCCAAAAATAATGGTAAGTGGCGAGTTTGTATAGACTATACTGATTTAAATAAAGGTTGCACTAAAGATTCTTTTCCATTGCCGCACATAGATCAACTAATTGACGCTACTGCAGGACATGAGCTATTAAATTTTTTAGATGCCTATTCAGGATATAACCAGATAAAGATGGATCCTCTAGATGAGGAAAAAAAACTTCCTTTATTACAGACCGGGGGACTTACTGTTATAAAGTTATGCCATTCGGTCTAAAGAATGTTGGTGCCACATCAGAGGCTAGTGACCAAGATGTTTCAGGAACATTTAGGAAAAACCATAGAGTTCTACATAGATGATATGCTAGTAAAATCACAATAAGCAGGGGATCATATTCAACACCTGTCAGATACGTTTCAGATTCTCCGCAAATTCAACATGAAGTTAAATCCTGAGAAATGTGTATTTGGCGTGTCATCAGGTAAGTTCTTGGTATTCCTTGTTTCTAACCGTGGCATTGAAGCAAATCCTGCACAGATTAAGTCTATTGAAGAAATACCAGATATACTCACGAGCAAAAAAGAAGTGCAGAGGTTGGCAGGTAGAATAGCAGCGTTGGGAAGATTTATTTCCAAATCATCGGAAAAATGCTTTAAGTTCTTTTCATCCTTGAAAAAACAAAGTCAATTTGAGTGGTCTGAAGAATGTCAACAAGCACTCAAAAATTTGAAAGTGTACTTGTCAAACCCACCATTGCTAGCCAAACCAAAGGACGGAGAAAAACTTCTCATCTACCTCGCTATTTCGGAAGTGGCGGTAAGTGCCGTATTGGTTCGAGAGGACCAAGGTAAACAATCTCCAGTTTACTATGTTAGCAAGTTTTCATTGGATGTTGAAACTCGATACCCTCATTTAGAAAAACTTGCACTAGCATTACTTATAGCATCTAGAAAATTAAGGCCTTATTTTCAATTTCATCACATCTCTGTTGTACTTACCTACCCCTTACGTAACATATGACATAAACAAGAGTTATCAGGTAGGTTAGCCAAATGGGCTATAGAGCTAACTGAATATGACATCACATATCAACATAGAACTGCAATAAAGTCACAAGTTTTAGCAGATTTTGTGGCAGATTTTAGCCCAGGTATGGTAGCAGAGGCAGAGAGAGAACTGCAGGTATTTAGCGGGTCTAATCTAGGTACTTGAACCTTATTTACCGATGACTCTTCAAATGTAAAAGGAGCAGGTTTGGGCATTGTCCTGATCCCACCCGCGGGAGAGATTATACGACAAGCCATAAAATGCCATCCCATTACTAATAATGAAGCAGAATATGAAGTTGTGATTGCAGGTCTAGAATTGGCACGAGAGCTCGGAATAGAGCAGGTCATAATCAAAAGCAATTCGCAACTCGTAGTTAACCAAATGCAGGGGACTTATATAGCTAGAGAGGTGAGGATGTAGCAATATCTGGAAAAGGCACAGGACTTAGTTAGAAAATTCCAAAACTTGGAAAATTGTGCAGATACCAAGAGAAGAGAATGCCGAGGTAGACGCGTTAGCTAATCTTGCATACGCCGTAGAAATAACAAATGAAGAGAACGCTTCTGTAATACATTTGTTTCATTCAGTACTCGACTAAGATAAAAACGAGGTAAATTTCAATAATTTAACTTGTGATTGGAGAAACGAGATTGTCAATTTTTTGCAGTACAGAATATTACCTGAAGATAAGAAAAAGGCTCAGGCACTACGTTGAAAGGTTGCTCGTTATTGTTTAGATCGGGGCAATCTATATCGAAAAATATTTGGTGACCCTCTAGCAAGATGTCTCGGACCTTCTCAAATGGAATACGTGATGAAGGAAATACATAAGGGACATTGTGTAAATCATGCCGGATGAAGATCTTTGGTAAAAACTATAATTAGAGCAGGCTATTACTGGCCAAAAATGGAAGAAGAGGCGGAAAATTTTGTGGCTAAATGTGACAAGTGCCAAAGGTATGGTAACAACATGCATCCACTAGCAAAGTTGTTACACCCAGTTGTTGCACCATGGCCTTTTATAAAGTGGGGGATGGATATCGTGGTCCATTACCACAAGCCAAAGGCAAGGTACGATTGTTACTAGTACTCACTGATTATTTTACTAAGTGGGTAGAAGTAGGTTCCTTCAAACAGGTACGAGAAAAAGAGGTCAGAGACTTTATTTGGCGAAACAACATATGTCACTTTGGGGTTCCAAAAGAGATCGTGTGCGGTAATGGCTCGCAGTTCATAGGTGCGCAAATCATAGAATTCTTTCAAAGTTGGAAAATTAAAAGGATTACTTCGACACCTTATCATCCAGTGGCCAATGGACAAGTTGAATCAATAAATAAAGTTATTATTAATAACTTGAAGAAAAGACTAGCGGAGTCCAAAGGTAACTGGCCAGAGGTGTTACATGGAGTCTTGTGGGCATACCGAAAAACAGCAAAAACAAGTATGGAAGAGACACCATTTTCACTTGTATACGGAGCTGAAGCTTTAATTCCAGTTGAAATAGGGGAGCCAAGTACGAGATATGTTCAAGCAATTGAAGAGTCAAATGAAGAGGAGATGCAGGTAAATCTTGATTTGCTTGAAGAAAGGAGAGAAACATCTTTGATAAGGATGGCTGTGCAAAAACAAGTTATCGAGCGATATTACAATCGGAAAGCTTGCCTTAGATACTTCGAGATTGGGGACTACGTACTCAAGAAAGTTTTCCAATCCACAAGAGCGGCAAATGTAGGAAAATTGAGCCCAAATTGGGAAGGACCTTAATAGATTCGAGGTATCGCAAGAAAATGTGCGTATGAACTTGAAACCATGGATGGCAAGGTTCTACCCTCGAGTTGGAATGATGTTCATCTGAAAAAGTACTATTTCTAAGAAAGAGGAAGGGAAGAAAATACCCATGGTTAGGTGCCTTCAATTACGATTTTTTGTTTGAACTGTTAAAGTTATACTAACAATTTTAGATAATAGGCAAAAAGCTAGCCCACGCCAAATGATGATATTAGACCTGAAAGACACGCGGAAGTAACATAATTCCCGGTCTAGGGTTACAACTTTTCTGATGGACATATAAGAGGTTAAGCAGTCTTCATCTATATTATACCTCCGAGTCTCGTATGTTTTTGCTTTTCAGGAAAAGGACCGCGTGGAAGAAATAATCAAGTGCTCGAGATTCCATGCTTCAAAGCTCAAACACTTGGGGGACTATATATATATATATATGCAAGGAAGGCAAGAAAGACTGGAACAATTAGAATTCAAGTCAAAGCTAGAAGTCTACCCAACAAATCAAAAATTCAGAGCAAAGCCATGAGCCAAAAACACAAGCCTAATTCAGAAACCTATGAAGAATACACTCATGGATATAAAATTCCAAAATCTTACGAGTGTTTAGGTTAAAGGCAATATTTAGTCATGGGTTGTTAAAACATACCCTTGAAATTTTACAAATCTGTTGTAAAGAAAACAGTTACGAAAGAGTTATAGATGATACTTAAATACATGTAAAGTATTATTTAGTTCGAAAGTTCGAATGACACAAAACTTTCTTCAAAGTTATTCAAAGAAACATGTGTGTTCCTATTTCTACTTTCGTATGTTTACACCATTATGAAGTTGAGGACGTCTTCTTCATTAAGTGTTATATGTAAAAAGGGCCCTATTTTATAATTCGTGCTTGATTCAAAAAGCCATGAAATTAACAAAGCATTTTTAAATGCAAAAGTTAAAAGGGTAAAACAAAAACCCACGTATTAAAATTGAAGTGGAAAACAAGGCCCTAAACTTATAAAGAAAAAGGCAAGGGCAAACCATTAAGAGAGTAGAACAGAAACTCAAATCAGAGGTACCATAAAAGTTGAAAAAAAAACTTTATAATATCTTAAATAACTTAGTTAAAACTAAGCATGAACTTAGTTCCAACTTAATTGTCTTTAAAGAAACCCCCAAAAAGGACTGGGTGTATGATGTTATCAAAAACATTACCCCTAAATGGGACCAGGGGTAAAACCACCAAGTATTCCACCAATACAATAATAAAAAAACTAGTTAACTTCACAATCAAACTTTCACTGTGAAGCAGGTTCTGAACCAGTATTCAAGATGGCATCATCAGCAGCAGAAGGTTCAACTTGATCAGAAGGGGCTTGAACAACCACTACACTAGGATCAGCTTCAACACCTTCAGGAATATCAGCCACGGGTGAAGAAAAACTTTGGCTTTGCTGAGTTTTCTCAATTATTTCCTTAATCTTTGCTATCTCAGCATCCAAGTTAAAACCTTCCGGGCTTACCTCCATAAGAGTATCGTGGCGCGCGTTCAAAAAGGCCTAACTTACTTCAACAGCAGCCTTGTCTTCAAGAACTTCATAATCTCTCTCCCAATGATCAATTTCATTCTTAAGCTCTTCCTTCTCAGCTAAGGCAGCATCATAAGAAGCCTGTAAGAGGGCAAGCGAACTCTCCAAAAACTTAACCTTATCGGAGACACCCGGAGATCTTCTTGAGCCTGGGTGAGTGTTGGAACAAGATCACCAGCATAAACTTCTTTCTCGTCCAATAAGGCCTTCAGACCTTTGATCTATTCTATAGCCTTAGAAAGTTGTTCAGCAAAAGACGACTCAAGAAGGTGTTGTCCTTGCCCTCTTGGTTGGAAGAGGCTTTCTTAACTGCTAGCTCCGCTGCCATAACTTTTATCTGCTGCTACAAGGTACTTTTGTTCTCCTCTAAAACTTCCATCTCGGGATGGAGACTTTCATACTGCTCTTTCCAATTATCAGCCTCAGTGTGGTAGTCATGCATCAACTGCTCCGTATGGGAAACCACATAAAGAGAAAAGGATGAGATCCTAGTAAAAGGAAAATTACATAAGATAAAAAGGAGGATTTTATACCTTCAATGATGATTGCATAATGTCGTTCATCCAAGTCAAAGAACTATGACTTTCCAGTTTTGACTTTTCAACCGGACCTATTAAAGGTTTTAGCCATACGTCAGCCTGGCCTGACTTCTTCAGAAGATTACCATCGGCAGGAATCTCAATGGTAATTTGCTTCATTGCCCTACTTCCACTTGAAAAACCAATTTCAGCACGAGAAGTATTGGCAGCAGAAACGGTTGAAGGAGTCATAATAGCTTCGGGCGGAGCAGAAACAGCAACGGTAGGAATAGGCAAATGGGATTCCATCAGAACAGACACAAGAAAAGAGGCAAGAGGCGCTTCCCCAGAAACCAAGTCGAAATTTTCATTATCAAACCCACGTGAAAAGAGGTGTTCAGCAGAGTCACGAGGTGCAGCAGGAGTCTCTTCATCAAAACTCACTAAAGTGGTTTCTTCAAACTCGATAACAGAGATAGCATGAGGAGGAGGAGTAGTTTTGTCATCCGAAATGACACGTCTTCTGGCTCGTGGTTTACGAATTAATGAGCCTCCATCTCGCTCCTCTTCATCTTAAGAATCTTGTGCCCGATCAACTTTTCTTTTTTATGAAGAACTCAAGATTATCTCCTGAGCTCTTGCTAAAGAAAGTCTAGAAGCCGCGATTGACTCAGCACTCACACCTCGAATAGGAAACCCCGATAAAAAGAAGGGTTAATAAATTCTAAAGAGAGAATGAACGAAGGAAAAGGAGAAAATGGAAGAATAAATTACTGTGAGTCTTAACCTTCTAGCCAAATCTATTTGAAAGGTACTTCCAAGACCTTACTTCCATCGAAGCAATTGTTAACAATTTTTCTACCCAACCACGGAAATTGGGAATCTCCTCAACAATTCCCATGGTTGCTGAAAAGGAAAAGTAAAATAGTCACGGGAAGTACAAGCACTTTAAAAAAAAGTTGTAAAGAAAACTTACGTGCAAAGTTCCACTTCTCAGGGAAGGGCATATTCTCTTCACCTACTAACCCTTTCATAAGAGCAGCAACAAATCGGGCGTACCAGCCACAATCTTTATCGTACTTAGGGCTGACTAAAACTCTCTTACTCCTCGCCACCAGAGTAAAAAACCCATGACGGAATAATTTAGGAGAGTAGAGATGGATTAGATGATAAAAGGTGAAAGGCAATTGAGCTAAATTAGCCAAATACCTTAAATATGCAACAACCCTCCATACAATAGGGCCAATTTGTCCTAAACACACATTGAAGAAGCGGCAAAATTCAATAATGACTGGGTCAATAGGAGGTCTAAAGTCTAATGTAAAGGGATACGTATACACAAAAGAAAAGCCAGCTTTAAAAAAAGTGATACTTTGATTTGCATTGGGGATCAGAATTGGAAAATCAAACTTCCAATGACAATCTCTACGAACAACAGAGATCAAACCTTCAGTAATATGTGAAGGATAAACATCGGCACGATCATGAGAGCACATAGAGGAGACCTGATTTCTAATCGACTCTCTATCAGAATAAAAAGAAAGTTCAACGGGGATAATCTCGTCTACTGTAGGTTCACGAATTGGCTCGGCTGGAATCCCTATTTCAAGCAGAAGATCTATGTGAAAAAGAAGCCCTACTTCTAGAAGACGATGGAGGAGTAGAACTAGGTTGAGAAGAAGAACCTCATATGGAAACTGACACTAAACTATGCAGCCTACCACCTCTTCTGCTTCTGGTAGGAGCAAGGGGAAGTTCATCTACAATAAGGACCTTTTGAGGATCAGGGTTTGAAGAATACATAGTTGTATGAAGAAGTAGAAAGGATTGAATGGCAAGATATGGAAAACTTTTTCGTGAAAGAAAAGACAAAGGATGTATTTATACTCGGAAGCAACCGTCAAACAAAAAGGTTATGATGGAAACGTCATTATGAAAAATGTCACTTCGTGATTGATGCAGCCGCAAAAAAGCCCTAAAAGACGCTGAGGAACTGTAGAACCAATCGTAGGACACTACATGTCATAAGCATTAAATGGAAGTGACATACGATGCGTCAGTTTAGAAGAAGGTACAATGATATGAGGGAAACGACGGCAAAAATTCCCGCTTTAATGAGATCCACTTCCCAAATATTCAATTGCTGAATAATTGGCAAGTAGGGGGACTATCTGTATTGGAGAAAATCAATATTATACTTAGAATTAATTATGTGGCTGACGTAGCAAGCCACGTGGATCATTAGGAAGGTGACAGCTGGAGGAAGGTGATAACTAGGGATTTTAACATGTTTTACGCTCCTTCTTGCTTACGCTTTGGTTATAAATTGTTACAAGATAGTCCCAAAAGGCTCATAAGTGTGCTTGACTGCAGGTTTGATCGACAAAGTGACGAAATGTCAAAGATCGACTCAAAGGGAGTGAAACCTGCTCAGGTATCAAAGACAAGGCAAACTGAGGGCAAAAAGGCCCAGTGTGGCCGCATCCGACTTTGTGCGGTTTGCACTAGGTAGATTCAGAGAGATGGAAAAACCAGGCTTCAGGCAACGCGGCCGCATTACACATTGTGCGGTCCGCGGTGAAAGCTCCGCGGCCGCACTACCACTTTGTGCGGTCCGCGGAAAAGAGATTCAGAGAGTTAAAATTTGCCATGGTTCAAGCTGTGCGGTCCGCGGTCATACTTGTGCGGACTGCGTTAGAGACCTCCGCGGCCGCGGTCCATTCTACGCGGTCCGCGGAGCCCAAGTTCAGAGAGCCCAGATTTGAAGTCCAAGAGCCTAGTGCGGCCGCGGTCCATTTTGTGCGGCCCGCACTAACCCCACAGGGGCATTTTTGTCCAATTTTTCTAGCCTAGTATAAATAGAACATTTTACAATTTTTAGGGCGATCTGTAAACGCCAGAACTGAGCTGCGCTCGTGGGAACTTCATCTGTAGCCATTTTTGGCATCTTAGCTTCAAATTAACGATAGATTCTTATATTTTAATTTAGCATTTAATTAATATGTCTTGTTCTTCATTTATTTCTTTATTTTCTTCTTCAAGCATGAGTAGCTAAACCCATTAGCTAGGGTTGTGGCTCAACCCTAGTGTGGGTAATTGATGGGTGTTGCCATCTAAGGTTAGATTGACTATGGGTGCTTGCTATTTGGGTTTATTTTATGTTTTAATCTATGAATTGGTGGTTGCAAACACTGATTTGAGCTTTGATGATTTGACTCTTCTTGAGAAAGAGAGTCTAAGTCTCCAAAATTGACCCAACAAGGAATTGGGATGGACTCATGAGAAATGATAGTCCCAATTAACGGGTTAAACCTTGAGAGAGTAATCACCCTACTTGAACCCTAGTTGCTTGATCTAATTTGCCTACCTATTTGGTCTCGAGAGAGTCAATTGGGCAAAATAACTCTCTCTATCGAGAGGTGTGAGAGTGGGTAAAATTTTGCAACGGTTATAGCATAAGCCCCAATTATGTCAATCGAACCTTAGTAGCATCTACCCGTCAATTAGCCACCTAGGTGATATTACGACCCTAGTGCCCTTCTTCCCATTAGATACAACTTTAGCAATTATCTCGTAGTCTAATTTAGTTTCAATTAATAGCTTGATAATAGTAGTTTATAATCAAAAAATCCAAAAATGTATGGAAGTGACATTTGGAACAAGTACACGATTCTAGACTGAATAGATACATCAACACCCTTTCTAGCTCCCTGAGGAATTCGATCCCGACCCTCATATCGGGTAAAATCTATTGCGACCCTCTGTTTCTACCTTTTATTGGTGCGGAGTAGGCAGTGATCAACTTTTTGGCGCCGTTGTCGGGGAGCTAACGGTTTTGGCTATCTATTAAGTTAGTTTTGTGTGTTGTTCTTCTTTCCTTCTTATTTACTAATTTGTGTGTGTGATTACTAGAGGTACCAAATGGCTTTAAACGCGAATGACCCTCTTGGGAATGTGCTTGCGGGGGAGGAGGTAGATGACCGCCAAGACGAGACCGCCAAGCCAATGCTAATGATAATGTTCCAGACCCTCCTCCGCCACCTCCAAGAGTGGCTCCCAGAGTATTACCAAACCAAGGATATGCGAGTGCTATTGTCCCTCCCAGAATCCGGGCAGGCAATTTTCAGATAACTAATGTGATGTTGACCTTACTTGAGCAGCGTGGGTATTTCACGGGCGCTGCGGATCAAAATGCCTACAAACATCTAAAAGGGTTCGTGGATACATGTTGGGGTAGCAAACAGACGAATGTGTCCGAAGATGCTCTTAGGTTTAGACTTTTCCCCTTCTCGCTTCGGGGAAAGGCATTGGATTGGCTAGAGAGACTCTCCAATCATTCCATCACAACTTGGGATGAGTTGGCGGATAAGTTTATTGCAAAATTTTTCTCACCCGGGCATATGGCGGCACTTCGAGATGAGATATTGGCTTTTAAGCAAGAACCCACGGAACCTTTGCATGAGATTTGGGAGCGGTTTAGAACAATGGTGAAAGAATGCCCAAACAACGATATGACCGAGGCGATGATTCAACAAACCTTCTATCGGGGCATAAATACTACAAATCAGAGGATAGTCAATCAATTGGCCGGGGGTAATTTCATGAAGTTGTCTTATGACTAAGCTTGCGAGATTTTTGATGAGATGGCGGATACATCTTCCGCATGGCAAAGTAGATCCAATGTTCCCCAAGGTGACCCTACGGTTATTCATTTGCATAAGGAGTTACACGACCATGGGCAGGCTATAGCGGAGTTGACAACTACTATGAACCAATTGGCTAAGGCACAGTTGCAACAAGTCCAAAACCCTCGCCAAGTGAATGCTATGGAAAGTGTTAATTTGCTTACCAACAAGAGAAGGCAAAGAAGGCAACAAAACCAAGGGAATTCCGAGCAATTTGATGATGAGTGTGATGGGTTTCAAAATGATGGCTATGATGAGCAAAATGAAGAGGTACAATATGTTAACAACTATCAAGGCAATAGAGGCAACTCTTCAAACCAACAATGGAGACCCCAAGGTAATTGGGGCAATCAACAACAAGGTGGTGGTAATTGGAACAACAACAACCAAGGCGGTAATTGGGGGAACAACAATCAAGGCAACCAAGGGCATTGGAATGGTAATAACAACAATTGGAACAACAATGGTCAAGGCAATTGGAACAACAATGGAAACCAAGGCAATCGGGGGCAAGGCTTTCAAAGGCCCCCAATGTACCAACAACCGAACAATCCACCCNAGGCCCCCTCTGAGCCTGCCTCCACTACTGCAGCTATGCCTCCAGGACCTTCCACTTCAGCTGACAGTTCCTCCAGGCCCTTCTACCTCAGCTGGCCTGGAGATTCCATCTTCCCGGGCCCATCCTATCACTGCCCACCGGCTGAGCCAGACGCTTCAGAGCCTGAACAACTAGATGTATACTGCTTCGTCCAAGTTGTCCACCTTGACCTCCACCATTGCAGCTCAGTCAGCTCCTAAGCCAGTACAGGTCCCTCAGTCTATTGAGGATACATTGAAGAAGATACTAGAAAACCAGGAGAAGATTCTCCGTACCCAGGCTGATTTGGCAAAGGCAGTGGAGTCACATGGCAAGGCTCTAAAGGAGCTTGCCAAGGAGCACAAGAAGCTGCGCAAGACACGGGCCTCCAGGGAGTCCGTGAAGGAGTTGAGGGCGGATGTGGATAGACTGAAGGCAGACCAGCTGCCTTTAGACTTATTGTTTGAGGACCCAGCTCCAACAGTTGTTCCAGTAGCAGCCACAGATCCGGAGCAGACACAGAGGCCTCCGAAGAGGAGGAGGACTATGCCTAGAGCAGATGATGCCATCATCCAATTGGCGGACCCACCGGAGGCTTCCTCCAGTCAGCCACCGGATGTACCAGAGCCAGAGCCAGTATAGGTCCAGTCCAGGTCCCAGCAGCTGAGCAGCAGGATACCGGGAACCAGTCTGAGGTTCCCGAGCATACCGAGGACCCAGGGACCACACATGCTCTTATGCAGACGGACATGGCATAGGGAGTCATCTATATCCTTTTTCTCTCTTTTTGGTGCTTATTTAGACTAGTTGGCATTAGGGACAATGCAAGCTTTTATTCGAGGGGGTGCGCCCTTCATTTTTGGATGACTGTAAATATTGATACTATTTTATGCTTTCTTGATTTTTCATTTGGTTTGTATATAATCTTACATTTAGTTACTTTTATCGTACTTTTTATATTTCCTTTGGTCTGTATATAAAGTTACATCATTGTATATATTCATTCCCCGTTGTATATTCACTCCTCTATTGTACATATTCATTCTATTTTCTAGTTTCGCAAAAAAAAATCGTTTTTAGCTTCTTATATAGGCTCGTAGCCTTTGTTTTGTTTTGGACGTTTTAATAAGCCTTTGGTTTTCTTAATGCCACGGTTCTTTCCAAAGGTGGAGTATTGTGTGAACCGGGTGGATCTTCCCAATGATAGATGGCGTGATAACCTTCTTAAGGGTTTGAGTCCGTTTTTGTTTTTGTTTTTGGTAGTTTATAGTTAAGGGTACCTCAAGCAAAGCTTCACTTGGGCCTAGCACATTTGCCTTTGATCCCATGGTCAAAGACAAAATGTTGTGTTTAGGATGGTGAAAGTTGTGGCCTTGAGACTCTTGTGTTGACCGACAATCATCAAACGGTTTTTCGGGACCATTATGTTCTCAAGTCGTATCTAAGGTCGTTGTGGGCCCCCGACTCAATGTCTTTAGCAATCCCTTAGCTTGTGTGGTGAGAAATCGAATTGCGAGTCCAAGTCCCGAGCCATTGGTCTAGAACTTGCCCTGAATGTTTGTTGAGGCGAAATCTTAAGTGAAATTTGACTTGGGAAGTGATTATAGGCTCTCCTTGATCCAAATGATAGTTGAACAAATTCCATAGCCTACCAATGATATGATACCTAGTTAACCCTTTTGAACCTTAGACCTTTTCTTTCAAGAACCATGTTACAAGCATATACCCGTTCTAAAAGATACCCTCTCTTGGCGCCCGATCTTTCCTTGCACATGGCAAAAGTATATGTTTGGGGGTAGAGACGAGGATTGCAACAAAGTGGTAAAAAGGCACAAAAGTGAAGAAAAGGAAAGGCAATGAAAAAGAAATAAAAGCAAAAGACAAAAAGAAAGTACAATGTGAAAAAGAATAAAAAAAGGGATTCAAGAAAAGCAGTGAAAAAGAAAGAAAGGTGTGGAAAGTTGAAAAAGGAGAAAAGGTTTGAAATGCATAAGAAAGAGTGACAATGGGTCTCTCTAAACCCTTGGAAAGAGGTGAAATGACTCAAAGAGTCAAGTGAATTGTGTCAAATGAATCAAAAGAAGTGCTTAAGGGAAGATGGAACCCACTTAGACCAAAACATTTCCTACCCTAAACCAAAAGCCTTTACAATGACTCCACAAAAGCCCTATATGATCTTGAGTTGAATGAAGCTTACATTAGTGGATACTTACATAAGGGGCAAGCATATGGTACCTAGAGCCGGACTTGTGACCTTTCCTTGAGAGAGATGAGTGAATTCCCATTAACCTCACTTTGTGTGCCACTATTCTAAAGGTGAGGTATGCTTAGGGAGAGTTGAGGATGTGTGAGTTTGGGTTCCACAATGACCAAAGTAATTGAAAGAGTTCTTTGATGTGTTGAGTCAACGCTTGATGCTCTTGTGTCGTACTTGATCCATGATTTTTCAAAGGGTAAATGTTGTTAATGATTCATTCGTATTGAGGGCAATTGTTAGTCCCAATTGATGCTTGTTGAGGTTACTTTAGGATAGCTGGAAATTCTTGGATTTTACCTTAAGGGATGGGTCTTATTTTGTTTGCTTGAGGACAAGCAAAAGCTTAAGTTTGGGGGAGTTGATAACTAGGGATTTTAACGTGTTTTACGCTCCTTCTTGCTTACGCTTTGGTTATAAATTATTACAAAATAGTCCCAAAAGGCTCATAAGTGTGCTTGATTGCAAGTTTGATCGACAAAGTGACGAAATATCAAAGATCGGCTCAAAGGGAGTGAAACCTGCTCAAGTATAAAAGACAAGGCAAACTGAGGGCAAAAAGGCCTAGTGCGGCCGCATCCGACTTTGTGCGGTTCGCACTAGGTAGATTCAGAGAGATGGAAAAACCAGGCTTCAGGCAATGCGGCCATATTACACATTGCTGGTCCGCGGTGAAAGCTCCGCGGCCGCACTACCACTTTGTGCGGTCCGCGGAAAAGAGATTCAGAGAGTTAAAATTTGTCATGGTTCAAGCTGTGCGGTCCGTGGGCATACTTGTGCGGACCGCGTTAGAGACCTCCGCGGAGCCCAAGTTCAGAGAGCCCAGATTTGAAATCCAAGAGCCTAGTGCGGCCGTGGTCCATTTTGTGCGGCCCGCACTGATCCTGCAGGGGCATTTTTGTCCAGTTTTTCCAGCCTAGTATAAATAGAACATTTTACCATCTTTAGGGCAATCTGTAAACGCCAGAACTAAGCTGCGCTCGTGGGAACTTCATCTGTAGCCATTTTTGGCTTCTTAGCTTCAAATTAATGATAGATTCTTGTATTTTAATTTAGCATTTAATTAATATGTCTTGTTCTTCATTTATTTCTTTATTTTCTTCTTCAAGCATGAGTAGCTAAACCCATTAGATAGGGTTGTGGCTCAACCCTAGTGTGGGTAATTGATGGGTGTTGCCATCTAGGGTTAGATTGACTATGGGTGCTTGCTATTTGGGTTAATTTTATGTTTTAATCTATGTATTGGTGGTTGCAAACACTGATTTGAGCTTTGTTGATTTGACTCTTCTTGAGAAAGAGAGTCTAAGTCTCCAAAATTGACCCAACAAGGAATTGGGATGGACTCATGAGAAATGATAGTCCCAATTAACGGGTTAAACCTCGAGAGAGTAATCACCCTACTTGAACCCTAGTTGCTTGATCTAATTTGCCTACCCATTTGGTCTCGAGAGAGTCAATTGGGCAAAATTACTCTCTCTACCGAGAGGTGTGAGAGTGGGTAAAATTGTGCAACGGTTATAGCATAAGTCCCAATTACGTCAATCAAACTTTAGTAGCATCTACCCGTCAATTAGCCACCTAGGTGATGTCACGACCCTAGTGCCCTTCTTCCCATCAGATACAACTTTAGCAATCATCTTGTAGTCTAATTTAGTTTCAATTAATAGTTTGATAATAGTAGTTTATAATCAAAAAAACCCAAAAATGTATGGAAGTGACATTTGGAACAAGTACACGATTCTAGACTGAATAGATACATCAACTCCCTTTCTAGCTCCCTGAGGAATTCGATCCCGATCCTCATATCGGGTAAAAGCTATTGCGACCCTCTCTTGCTACCTTTTATTGGTGCGAAGTAGGCAGCGATCAGAAGGTACTGAAAGAGATACGAGTCTTAATAGATACGAGCAAGGCGTCTAAGAGACAAGAAGTAACAGTCGCTCGAGTCTCTTCATAATTTGAAGAGATACCGACAGAATGAACCAAGACAGCAAAAAGTACAGATTTGTTATCCTTTATTTAATGAGCATAGGTTACAGAATCTTCATGGAACAGTTACGATTGCCAATTATAACGTTTTATTAATATCATTAATAGCTCATTATGACTCGATAAAAAGAGGGAAGAAACGTTGTACTTAGAAAGGGCTATAAAAGGGAGAGAAATAATATTTGTATGGACACGCTGATTATTATTGGAATATACTTATTTACATTGCTTTACATTGATTACTCTGCTACTTCTCACTCTAATATTTCCTTTTTCATTGCAAAAATATTTCTTTATTTGATTATCAGTAACCCGAGTTCTTCTAAAAATAAGCTTTGACCGAAATTCTTTTTTTCTGGTTAAATATGGCAGATCCTTTTCATCGGCTATCCTTTTCACCGGGTTCGTCAAAGGTGCGCCAACCCTAGTACTCCTCGATGGCGGCAGCACTCATAATTTTATTCATCTCGGGGTTGAAAAACTCCTCAAATTACCGGTGGAGAATTCTTCCAGGTTTCCCGTCATTTTCGGAAATGGGACACATTTGAATCGCTTGGGGGTTCTTCGGCAGCTGGCTCTCACGGTCCAAGATTCCAGCATATTATACTAGAATCTCATATGTAAAAAATTCGAATTACAACATATTATGCTAGAATGTTTTCGGATTTTTAAGGCTATTTTTGTTCAGATTATATCTTTACATGAAAAGTGGCTAAATTTCGATTATTTTTGAAATTGTTGCTATTGTTCAATTACCAGTCTGGCTATTTCTGATTTTTCCCTTTATTTAGGAGTTTAATCTACCACAGAAGAAATGTATTTTATTTACTTACGCAAGATTTGTACAAATTAAACAATTATGTTTTGAAAGCTTTTTGATAAATTCATAAAGCTTTATACGAACAAAAGCTCACCATGTGCGTCACAAAACATGAAACAAATGTTTATTTTTTATACGCTACTCAAAATAATGGTTAATCATTAAGACATTACCACGATATAATATGTCTAATTAATAGAAAATGGAAAATATATAAATCCATTCATTCATTAGTGGAAGATTTCATCTTTGTGTTATGTTGAGAAAGAGGCAAACCCGAAAATAAAGAAGATAAAGAACATCAAATTTTAACGTGGAAAACCCTTCAAATCGAAGGTAAAAACCACGGGATCACAAAGATCCAAAAAGCTCCACTATAACAATAAGAGGGTTACAAAAGTTCTCCAAATTGGCTACACAACAAGGGCCAAACACGGAGCAACAAGAGCAACAACTAATCAATTGAATAAAGAGTATAATCCACAAAAATGAAGCTGCTGTTTGAGGCTGGAAATCAGATGCTATGAGCCTCCAAATCCGATCTCCACCGTTCAAATATAAGAACAAGATGCTACGAACACTGAGTCAAAATTTCAGCCCGATCCAACGGTTAACGATTTGGCAAACGTGATTTGAAGTTGGCTGGTCGGAATAAAAATCTGCAGCAAAACAAATACTTTTCTTCTCTCTTCTCTCTTGATGAAAGCTCTCTCAAAAACCACTCTTATGTGCTTAAGTCTTTCAAAGACTTGTATTAATGAGCATAGAATAATTCTCCAAGTTTGTCCTATTTATAGATCATGAGTGGTGTTTTCTCTTAAAGCCAAAACCCACTCAAAATAGAAATAAACACCGAATCCAATTCCGAATAGGAATGGAAACCAAAAGAGAAATGGATTAGGCCATTGGGCCTTTGGCTGGACAACATGGGCATGTGCCCAACAAACTCCCCCTCCAGCCAAGGGGCCAAATGTGTCTTCAAGTAGAGGAACTATTGACAGGCTTCATGCCTGCCAATTTTCTGCAAAACGCATGCTTATCTGCAAGCCTAACGACGAAGTCCTCAAGCTGCTCCATATAAATCTTCTCATTTAAATCACCATGAAGAAAAGCAGTCTTGACATCCATCTGCTCAACCTCTAAATCTAGACTTGCGGCTAAGCCTAGAACCCACGAATAGAAGACATCTTCACAACAGGAGAGAAAATTTCATCAAAGTCAACTCCCTTCTTCTGGCCAAAACCTTTAACAACTAACCTCGCCTTGTATCTAGGCGCAGAGGTATGGTTATCTTGCTTTATTCTGAATATCCATTTGTTAGATAAAGCTCTCTTACCTTTCGGCAATTTCGCTAACTCATATGTGCCATTCTCATGGAGTGACTTCATCTCATCTTCCATCGCTTCGATCCAATGATCTTTGTGATTATCTTGCATGGCTTCATCATAATTCTCAGGTTCTCCCATGTCAGTCAAAAGTACATACTCATCAGGAGGATAGCGCATGGATTTTTGCTTCTCCCTTGTAGATCTTCTAAGAGAGGTTTCAGGAGCATTCGAAGTAGTTACCTGTGCAGGAATTGGTTGCTGATCAACCACAACTTCATCAACTGGAGCATCCATAACATCTATACCATGATGATCATTTTGATCTTGATCACTATCTCCATCATTGTCTTGGGTTCCTTCATGTGCAATAGGTGCCTTAGCAATTGAAACTGGATCAATATCAACTAAGCTCTCATTACTCTGAGAATCTATCTTCTCAGCTTTGTCAATATCTTCAATAGTTTGGTCTTCAAAGAATATTGCATCACGACTTCTAATAAGTTTATTGTCAACTGGATCATAAAAACGATACCCAAACTCATCTTGACCACAACCGATAAATATGCACTGCTTAGTTTTGACATCCAGTTTCGATCTCTCATCTTTAGGAATATGCACACAAGCTTTACACCCAAAAACTCTCAGGTGATCATAAGAAACATCTTTGGCAAACCAAACTTTGTCTGGGACATCACCATCCAAAGCAACAGCAGGAGACAAATTGATAACATAGGCAACAGTGTTAAGTGCTTCCGCCCAAAATGTATTCGGGTTTGCCTCTTCCTCAACATAACAAGTGGTATCAGAGCCAGCTTCGAGCGAGGTTCAAGACAGGTTCATCTTGGCGGGTTCAGTTCTAGCTGCGACATATTTGACGATAATCGTGATTTTTGTTTGAGAAATTTGACCGGTGTGCTACGCGCGTTGAGACAAACTTTGTGGCGGAGATTTGGAGATGCGACCTGTTGAAGGCTATGTGAAGAAGGTGGATCAAGTTTATTTTGTTAGAAAATTCAGGCCAAGGGGGAGAATTGTTAGGTGTTTGCCATAATTTTCTTACCATATTTGGTTTTCCTATCTCTTGAAGGAAAAGGGCAATATAATTACCTTAATTGGGATTTTCCTTTTTGTAGAAGAAAATTATAATTCTCCTATATTTGGCTAGTCCTTTTTCTTGTAGGAAAAGGTTTGGACTTCTATAAATTGAGGATCCTTCCTTCACATTCAGTAGCATCCACAATGTAGCCATAGGGGGCTTGAGAGTCGTGTCTAGGGGGAGAACTTTACGGGACAAGTGTTAGTGTGTCACTTGTGTTTGCCTCTTCGTGAGGTTGTTCTCTCGATATTTTGTACTCTCTTTTTATTATAGTGGATTGTTCATCTCCATTGTGGACGTAGGTCAGTTGACCGAACCACGTTAAATGTTTGTGTCTCTTTTGGTAGATTTCTATTTGTTGTATGATTTGTCGTCGTTCAAGGTTTGCTTTGCTAGCTTCCGCATGACACCTGCTTTTTTGGTCCTAACAGTTTCATGTCTGTCCAAGTGACACCAACTCATGTAGAGATCGAGTTCTATGATGTTTTTGGCAAAGTTACACATAAATGGAGTAGGTCTAAGCAACTGCTTCACACGGCTATTTAGATTTTGTGTTTTATTTTTTTAGAAACAAGGAGGTTAGATTACAATAGAGTAATCGGCTTTTAAGTGCGACTAATCTAGTTTACACATGTGGAATGAAGTGAGGATTCTTTCCTACTTGATCGGGATTGAATGATAAAATTTTAGTACTTTTAAATAGTTGAAGATAGATGCGGAAGAAATTGGCAGGGAAGCATTTGATTTTTGCAAGCCCTAATTTTCTCCTGCAATAAAGCTAAGATAGTCTATTTGATTTAAGGGTTTATTGCGGCTCAACAGTGTTTTTAAGTTGTACCTATTGTTAAATTACAGTGCAGGAACCAGCTAAGATACGTGTTTGAAGAAAATTTTGATCCTTTATCCAAAAATAAGTACATCCTCTCATGGAGAGATGAGTAGTAATTTAAGCTAACAAAAATGAGATAAGAAGAATGAAAAGGAAGATAGATATGTTGAACTTGTATTTTGCTGCATGTTAATTTCCAAACTTTTCATCAAAGCCGTAAAGCACTCCTTTGGGCTTTGGTCTCTGCAAGTTGTTTTGGATTACGTGTTGTATCCACTCCTTTGGGCTTTAGACTCGAGGATACTGACGATCCATAATCCACAATAAGACAGTAAAAATTGCACGGGCACCCTATTAGGTTTCCTCATTTAACCTATACTTATATTTTTAAAATTATTTAACTTATACCCTAATTTTTACAACTTCATGCGCCTCCTTCTTCCTGCTACATGTGCGCTCCTTTCTTCCTCCTTTCTTTTCCTCTTCTTCTTCTTCTTTTCTCTCTCAAACACATGAGACTCTGTGTAAGTATTATTGATTGAATATGAAATACACAGTGATTTAGCACTAAGGTATGAATTTTGGCGTTAAGTACATCTGAAATTTCATTCCCTAAAAAAAGAATTAAAGACGGTTCTTCTTAATGTTTAATTTCCTGATAATTTCATTATAGCAACTGGATCTTAATGACAACTTGTCATTGTTGTTTTAGAACTTCAGCTCTAAGAATGCTGAAGTTCAGCAAATATAAACAAAAATTTCAGCTCTAGAATGCTGAAGTTCAGCAAATACAAAACAAACTTCAGCCTTGAAGTTCATCACAAACATAACAAAGCTTCAGCTAAAACATGCTGAAGTTCAGCAAATATAGAACAAAACTTCAGCTAAAACATGCCGAAGTTCACCAAATAGAGAACAAAACTTCAGCTAGTACAATGCTTAAGTTCAACAATTACAAACAAAAACTTCAGCCAACACTTGGTTCAGCAAATTTTGCTACTTCAGGCCCATCTATTAGAATGTTGAAGTTTGCGTGATTGCCTTTGCTACTTCAGGCCCGTATGCCTGAAGTTACGAGAAAAATGAGTACGCTTGTAATTTTTTTGCAAAGCGGGTATACGTTAAAACGTGACCCAAAAAACGGGTATAAATGCATATGCTCCAATAAGACCCTGGGCCTTTTTTTCCACTTGGTGTTCCTTAAGCCTAATGATTACTTTTGGATGTGGAGCTACTGCAATCGAAACGGAAACTATTGGTCCGTTAGGGTTATTATTAAAATAAAGTTTCAGCAAATTAACTTGCAAGAAAAGAAAAATTACCTATGTTGAAATAAATCCACTCCTACATGGATACCTAAAAACAGTAGATATGATTACTTTGTTTGCAAGAAAATACAGAACCTTTATTTATGGAAAGAAACCAATTAATGAACCCAATACAACCTAATGCAAGTGTTTTATTATAATATGAGTCTATAAAACAATTACTATAGTTTAAGAAGTTAGCAATCACCTATCCTTTTCAATTAAAATCTTAGCATATTTGTAATCACCAAACTCAATACACTTTTCTGTTCAAGTTTAGGATCGAGTTATATTAAAAGTAACAGTTTAATGTGGCAAATGGATGAGTCAGTTAATTTTGACCCGACCAAAAAGATTAATTCAACTGAAACTAATACTGACCATTCGAAGTTTTCCCGTGAGGCCGTGACCAAATAAATTGATCATATTCCAATGAACCGGTGCTCCAAGTCAAAATTGACAACACTATAGAAACCAAGTGACCGGTGCTCCAAGTCACTATCTCTTTCAGGTGAAACATCGTAATCGGTAAATGGCACGCGTCATGATCAATTTTACTGTTCTGACTTTGTCAAAAAAAGTTTACTTAATAAGGGAGAAAAAAACAAACGAAAAAAAAATCATATCGCCGCATAAGAAAACATGTGCTTAGGTGACACGTGGTAGATCATTGACCGCTAGTCTGTACCGTAATTTTCTGGGCCTTCATTTATTCATAACTTTCCGGAAGCTTAAGAGGAGGGTGGTGGCTGCTAACGTTTGCCGAGACCGAAGGAAAAAACCTTTACGCATCCCCCCCCTTCAGCCTTCCAAATTCTTCTCTTCTCAAACTCTCTCCCCATTTCCTTATCTAACTTTCTTTAAATATTATTAAGATTTCCGTATTCAACTTTGCTTTCCAGAATAACCAAAATCTTATCTAAATTTTTGCTAGCAACAAATTCGAAATTTTGTTCATCCAATTTTTCCAGTATATGATTTGCTTGACAAGTCATAAGTTGTGCATACCTCCACGAATTGAATCACATTTCGGACGATATATTAACACAAAACGAAATTTGAGATTAATTAATTTTGGGAATTTTCACAAATATTTATCCGAGTTGAAATCGTTGACGACGTTTGGGATAAGAAGAAGGACGACATCAACAACAATGGCGGTCGAAATAGCGAAAGCAAACGAAGCGTCGTTAATATTGACGTCAGGTGCAAGCGGGAGAATCAGCGCACTATTTTCGTTGCGCGTATTGAGAAGTTTGTTCCTTTTGATAAATGCTTTCGTGCTTCAATTGTTGTTGCCATTTCGTGGACGGAGGAGGATGACGTCGCCGGCGGCGTCGGGGTCACAGGAGAAGGCCGGGAAGGAGGAAAAATCGGCGGCATTGGAAAGGAAGGGTCCGGTGGTTCGAGTGCCGTCGAAAATGGTGCCGCGGAAGAGCGTGGTAGAGCAGGAGGTGGCGGCGAGACGATCGCTGGCGATAAGGAGAGTGCTTCAGGATGATGATAAAGAGACGCTGAGGGAATTTTCGCTCTTTGTTACGTCCAGAGGAGACACCATGTTCACGCAATCATGGACACCTGTTTCCTTCAAACTCAGGTAATTAATTGATTACTCCTATTCCAAAACGAAAGCCCTTATTTTAACTTTTAAATTACTTATTAAAATGAGAAAACGTGATTTATTATATTAGTAGTGTGTGTATTTTAAAATTCTAATCGAAAAATTACGCAATTGATAGTCGAAATGCAAAGCCATTACTTTTTGGGATTGATTACCTGTAATCATTATTTTTCTCAGAGTCAAGATTAATGTAATGACTGTATTATTCAAAATTCAAAAGGAGCCTTTCTTGGTGTTTCTGGAAGGTCCTAGGATGTTTGAATAAAGAGAAATTTTCACTTTTAGTCCTTTAAATATCTAAAAATTCTAACTTTACTCCTTGTGATATCACTATCAAGTACATTTAATCTTCATCTAATTGAAATGTCTATTTTTAATCCCCTTTTTAAGAATATTAACAAATTTAATGAATTATATACCATGACATCGTGTGATTGCACATGTGGTTATGTTAAGTTTGTACTTTATTCATACTTGAGAGTAATATAATTCTACAAGTTATCGGAATATAACATATTTCCTAGATAAAGGGATAAAAATACATAATTTTAATAAGTTGAAGGTCGAATATGCCATTTGTCATATATTGGAAGGATTAAAATTAGAATTTACTAATAACGGAGGGACCTAAAGTGCAATTATTGCTTAAATTAATTTCTTTTTGTGTTTCCATTTTTGCCATGCAATGTCTTCTTGTTGTGAGCTTCTTGCTTTCCACTTTACTGTTGGACAGGATTACAAACTAGTGGACTGATAACTTTGAAAAATGAGTTGCATGGCAATTTCTGCTGATGCTTAGGGAATGCAGATTTTTTGTATTGTGATATTTAATTACTAGAATGGAATTTTGTTCTGCTTAAATTTCCACCATACAGCAGAGCTTAGAGTGTTTTTCAGAGAATTATTCTTCTTGTTTTTATCGTGTTCTGAGTGTGACTGCACAGTAACGTGTAATAATGGCAAGGGTATTTCTTTTGTCTTGATTCGCTAAGTTGATATTAACCATTATTCCGTTTGTGCGGTGCCTGCAATTATTCTGAATGCAAAATTGAATGGTTTACTTTTATCGCCTTAATATATGGTGTATTTTCTTTTTTGCTTTCTCCACATTTTTTTAAAATATTTGAGCTAAAAAAGCTCCTGTTTTTAACAGATCCTTAATGTTTTGAAAATAATATTCCTAGTAACTGAATGACTATTTCCTTTTGAATTTTTTCTTTGACTACATTTTTACTAGACATTCTTTTTAATTTTGGATGAAAGTGATATGTGATGGGTCCGTTATAAGTGCTTAAAAAGAATATTGCAGCTTCTTGCAAATAATGAGAGTTGGTCCCTAGAGTGGACCGCTTCCCAAGAATTCCAACACCCAAGTCACAAATGATGGTATTTTCTGATTATTCTCTGTGTGGTAGGCTGGTAGCCATGGGCATAATGGGAGCTCCAGCTTTTTCTTTGCATAACATGCCATAACGTGGCAGCTCTTTTCAAAATATCACACAAGTCCAATTGGCTCACAATGTAACTAGATGCCTTTGTTAAGAAAATGAACTAAAGAGACTTCCGGTGACTAGTATTTATGCTCTTGGTTTTCGCTGTTGGAGTGTTGGAAACAAACATGAATGCTAATCCCGTTCTGATTTAAGGTAATTAAGGGTGATAATAGGAAACTGAGTGCATTAAACTATTGTCCGTTCCCAATATAGTAAACCTCTGCGTCATTTGCGTTTGACTGAACATGAAATTTAAGAAAATAAGAAAAACTTTAGAACTTGTAGACTTAAATATGTCATCACATATTTGTGGTTATAACAGAATGTCATTAAAAGCACGTAAAATAAAACAAAATGGCGTAATTGCTTAATTCACCTTCTCTTGCGTTTGGTATGCTGTAAATTACATTGTGTTCCTTCTATTTCTGAGATTAATATCTGAGACGAATGAGCGGATAATTTGTAGTTGACACTTGACAGTCCTTTTTCCACCTTTTTGATCCTTTGGAGATGTCTTTTGTTAGTTATAGATACTGTCAACATTTCTTACACATGTAAGACCAATCTTACTATGGGTACTTGTGTAAATACATACTACATATTTGCTCCACTCAAGTTTTCTGTTGAAATAAAGTTTTATGATGTTATTTGTCTTGGTGCAGGGGTTTGGTTTTCTTGTTGCATGGCCTCAATGAACACAGGTTTACATTTGTCTTGCAAGGCTCTCGTGATTTTTACTTTCGATTCAAATGTTCATTATATCTTAAAGACTCTGCATTCTCCGTTTTGCAACAGCGGCCGGTATAATGATTTTGCCAAGAAGCTAAATGCAAATGGCTATAAAGTTTATGGAATGGACTGGGTTGGTAAGTTCTGTGCTTGCGAAAATTGACTCTCAAAGTATAGTTGATTGGCGTCCTCTATCTCAAAGCGGTGTTTTTTTTTTTGTTCTGTTCTCCTGTTTCTTTCATTATGTATGTTGACTGAACTATAGCAGTACAGAGGCTTATCTTTCAATTCCTCACTCTTTCCTCTATTTTAGGAACAGTGGTTTTGTGCTTAGTCTAGTTTCGATCCCTGCCAGAAATCTGGTTCTCTTTTTTCTTTATCTTGTTTTGTTTTCATCTCAATTTATCCGAATCCTAGTCTTTATGGATGTTCAATCCCTTAAGATTTTGTCCGCTCTTTAATTACGAGTGAGTACTCTGACAACCTTCAAACGCTAAAAATCTTTACTGAATGAGATCTGTGTTAGTTTTGCTGTGTATTGATTATTCCAGTCATACTTCCCTGTAATAATAGAATGCTCTAAAATTTACATTATTTTCTCCCACGCTTGCTCTTCAATCTGATCCGTTCTTTCCAATGGAAAGATATCAAGACATCTTATACTTTCATATCTTTCGCTAGGATCGGATCTTGTTATAATGTGATGTACCAATTGCCAGAAACCTAAAGAATTTCTTTGCTTTCTCCTTTAAGCTTCTTTGATTGTAGTATTAAAGAAGGAGCAAATAAAGCAGAAAAAAGGAAATGAAAATGTGCTACTTCCTCGCTTTGGAGTGTGGGTTGGGGGTAAGGTGTTAGGTTAAAGGAAAATAATCCGATGATGCTCCACTTTTTATCTAATAAAAGCTTCAGATCCGAGAATTATCTTTAGCAGTCATCCATCAGCTGGCTGGCTATGAACTGTTCGACTGCACACTTATGCAATTATTACGAACTCATTGGTTCTTCACATAACAGAGACGAGAAAATACATGGATATCTGGTTGTGTGAGAGTAAATCATAAAATACCACACTACTTAATGTACAGTTTTTTTTTTTTAATCTCTTCACGAAGATATATGACCTAAATTTTTGGTGGTTCATCTATCGATTTTAAACCTGAATGTCATTTTCTTCCCTTTCTCACGCTTTAAAATTCTGATATTCATCTGTTGATGATCTATAGAGGAGGAAGAAAATTTATTGTATAGTTGCTGTTATTGTGGTTGAGAAGTCAGTCTTCAACTATGCATCTATGTCGCATGTTGCAGGGGTTGGATTTCGTCCAATCAGGGTGCCTTTGGTGCGAAAAAGTAACATATGAAGCTCCATCTCATAAGTAAGCTATTAAATTGAATCTTTGCATCTGCCTCTGTGCATGAAGGGGTAATGGAGGGAGGAGAAGGTGCTTACAACTCCATTTTAAAGACATTTTATTGTAAAGAAAATCCTAATATATTTTCGCACATTAACAGGGGCCATGTCTCAGAAAGTAATATTCAGTCCGACTCAACTGTTGTCTTGAAACCTTGAATTTGTCTGAGTCACCCTGCCTTGGCCTTTTCTGCTATTTATTGCTTATTAACTGTGTATGTTTAATTTTTCACTTGAATATATTTGGTAGTGTATAAATAGTTCTGTACCAATTAAGGGTGACTCTGAATCCTTTGGGAATGTGCTTTCTAAATCTTCAAGCTTCTTCCTCCCGCAGGTCATGGTGGAAGTGATGGACTGCATGCATATGTTCCTTCTCTTGATGATGCTGTCAATGACATGGTATAATTATTTTATTTTTCATGCGTAGCGTAAAAAAGCTGAAAAATGTGAAACATTTGAGTTTATCTTATTTACAATCTTTCTTCCACTTGGTGCAGAAACACTTTCTCTCGAAGGTTTTAGCGGAAAATCCTGGACTTCCGTGTTTTTGCTTTGGACATTCGACTGGTGCAGCCATAGTACTTAAGGTAAATGAGACTGATAGTTTTCTGCTCAATATCTGTTGAATATGTAATGAAAACTGTTGCTGACTCTGTCCTTCATTGATACTTGTAGGCAGCACTTGATCCAAAGGTAGAGTCTAGAATTGCTGGTGTTGTATTAACTTCACCTGCTGTAGGAGTTCAACCAGCTCATCCAATTTTCACAGTAAGTGTTCGTTTCAGTATCAAACTCCTCTGTTTGTCCCCTTTTTTTCATTGAGCATGAATTAACGTAGATGTGATTTTTTTTGTGGAGCCTTAACGGTTATGGAGTTCTGATTCTTAATTTATAGGTACTTGCTCCAATTGTCTCATTCCTAATGCCAAGATACCAGTTCAGTGCAGCAAACAAAAGGGGTGCCGTAGTATCTAGGGATCCGGCAGCATTACTGGCCAAGTATTCGGATCCACTAGTATTCACTGGATCCATTAGGGTACGAACAGGTTATGAGATACTTCGGATAACTGCCTACTTGCAACAGAATCTGAGCAAGTTGACAGTACCATTCCTAGTTCTTCATGGCTCTGATGATGCGGTCACTGACCCAGAAGGCTCTAAGAAACTCTACGAAGAGGCTTCTTCAACTGATAAAAGTATCAAACTGTATCAAGGGTTGCTGCATGACCTGCTTTTCGAGCCGGAAAGAGAAGAAATAATGAAGGACGTAATTGACTGGTTGAACCAAAGATTGCTGAATTGTTAAGGATTATAACGGTTCAATCAGAAGAGATAGCGGGGGAATTGCAGAATCCGAAGAGATTAGAAGTGGAGAGAGGAAGAGAATTGAACTTTGATCAATTAGTTTTAAGCACATTAAAACTTGGTTGAAGCCCTGCATTCTTAGATGTTATGTAAACTAATCTATACTCATTTTGTCAATTTTCTTGGAAAGGAATACTCTTTAAGGGAATGCGTTTTGCTATCTACTGTTCATTTCTGTTTCCAGGATTGACTTTTGTGATTGAGAAATCATTTTGCTCCGTTTTGTTTGGTGTAACCGTTTTTGTGAAAGGTAAAAAGTAGTTTATTAAATTACCTCAGATAAACACAATTGGTGAATAACTGACTGTCAAAGTAAAACAACCATCCAAAAGGTTTTCTTTTGTTTCTTGACCTGTCTTTAGTAATTTCTACGTACTATTTTATGTTATCTTAACACCAAGACAGCTGTGTAAAGAGAAATAAAACTATGTGATTGTGATAGTGTTCCTTATTCTGTTTGGGAAATATATATTAAGAAGACTCCAGGCTGTGTAATAGTGACTAATTCATATCTTTTATTACTTCTGAAGGAGAAAGAAAATTAAAGGCCATGGAGCAAGTAAACTGGCCTAAGGCCATGGTGTCCGTAGTTTACTTCCGGTTAGTTTAGGAGTAACTTTTAAAGTATTCAATAAAATAATGTTCTGGCTTAAGAAAAGCATAATTTTATATGCCATGACTTCTTGTTTTTTTGTTCTAATTTGTAAGTAGTAAGGCCCCATTTGTCCATAAGTAAATTTTTCTTCTTAAAATTCAAAAACGTGTTTGTCCATGAAATTTTATAAGTTTTTTGAAATTTTTCAAAAACCAAAAAGTGGTTTTGATCACTTTTTCAAATTTTTAGAAAAACTTTTTTTCCTACTCACAAAATTACAACATCTTTTAAACTGAAATGCTTGTCCAAAGTCCAAACATAATTTTAAATTTCAAATATCATTTTTTAACTTAATTGAAATACTACTTTTTTCAAAAATTATACTCCCTCCGGTCCAAAATAAGTGATTTTTTGGATGTTTTCACACAGATTAAGAAATTCACCTTTTAGCATTAATTAACAATGGAATTGACCATATTAACCTTTACTATCTCACATAAACACTCCTAACACATATTCCAACACAATTTACTCCAAGGACAATGTAAGAAAAAAATAATTAATTCATTCTTGAAATCTGAAAAAATCACTTATTTTGGACCACATGAAAAAGGCCAAAAAATCACTTATTTGGGACCGGAGGGAATAGTACTTATGTTGTGTTACTAGTTTGATACTCCCCCGTTTTAATTCATTTGAACATATTTGACTAGGTATTGAGTTTAAAAAAGAAATGTATACTTTAAAAATTTGTTATCCTAAACAAGCTATTATGTGGCTATAATTCTTCTGAGCATAAAATCAGAAGCTTAAGCTAAATCATTTTCTAACTTGGAAAGAGGTGATTCTTTTTAGCGAACTAAAAAGGAAATAAGTTATGTAAATTAAAACGGAGTGAGTACATATAATAGATTTCAATAGTTCTTAAATGGCAGAATAGCCTAGGAGACACTTGTACTTGTTCCGGTTTGTCATCCCGGTCCCTACACTCCATAAAGTTTCATCCAGACACTTCAACTTAATCAAAACAAGACTTTTAAACAACTCCGAAATCGTGTGATGCTCACTTGCTTGACGTGGATGACAAATCAGCATCCACATCAGATTTTATACCAAAATAATATTATTTAACAAAATTTTAATTTCATAAGCAAAAAAATAAAATAAAATAAGCAAAAAATTAATATTAAAATTAAAGAAAACCCCTCCTCCCTTCTTTAAACCCACCCACCAAACCTTCTTAAAACAATAACCCACGTGCCATGGTTCCTCCACCATGAGTACCACTACTTCCTTCACTTCTCTTTTAAAGAAAGTTATCTAGCCATGAAAAATATGGTGATTTCAACATAAACGGCGATATCATGTACATATTATGAGTTCTTTTAGTGAGTAATTTCTTTGTAAATAGTTTTAAAATTAAATAAACCAGGACCATCAGTGCTTTAAGGTCCCGTGTTTCTTTAAAGCGATAACAGCCCGAGTTAATCACCAATTTACCCTTATTAGTTAGCATAAAATTGTACTAAATCCTTATGACTCGGCTTCTGAAAATTAGAATGCTATTAAGTTGGTGCTTATAAGAACAGTAGCAACAACAAGAGGAATTGAATGAACTGAGCAGAATTATATTGCTAGAGCTATAGACTTAAGCTTTTTATATTTTTAACATTGGCTGAGTAGTGATNTTAATGATGAATACCGAGGTTCTAAGCGTTTTTTGTCCTTTCTTCTTGGTGAGGAGCCTAAGATGAAGATATCTTCAGAGATATGTCTATCTGTGTGTGAGTTCTTTCTAAACCCCCCCCCCCCTAGTTACTCTCTCCCATGATACTAATAAAAAAACACTTTCTTTACCTAACAGTCCTTAACCGGAGTACCTAAGTTCTTTGTGGAATATTCCTCTAAAATGTCTAAGTGTTGAACTAGCCATTCAGGCCGAACTGAGTGCTCGACCTCGACCGTAGCTGAATCACTCGTTGGTGTATTGCTTCCTATACGTGACCTCGGCTTGGTTGACTCTTGGTCGTCCTTCCTTAAGTAAGATTCTTCTGTTCAGATTTTGACCTATACTGAAATTAGGGAATACAAAACTTCAAAGCTTAGTTAATTAGTTAAAGTAAATATACTCAGGGTTCTAGAAACTTAAAAAAGGAATAGAAAACATATTATTAGTTAAACAATGTCAAATATTTTCGGACATCTCAAGAAAACGATGTCATTTCCGGACATCTATAAACAAAAAGGATGTCATGTAAATTAAAATAAAATGTAATAGTTTGTTATACAAATAACTGACAAGATTCAATGTTTAAATTTTTTAGCGAATATACATAGATTATACATATATATATATATATATATATATATATATATATATATATATATATATATCCACACTATTTTCAATTTAAAAGATTAGGTAGACGACTAATTGAGTTAATTCTTAAAAAAAAAAAAGTTCTAAAAATATTATCCATGGGCCAGCCCTATTACACTGGTGTATGTTTATCGAAAGCCAAGGTGTAGATCTCATCCATACCTTTCTCGGCCTTATTGGCTAAACTCAAGTGTAGTATTTGTTAAAAAAAAGATCTCATCCTACTTTAAAATTATGTGAGTTGAAATTACATGTGAAAAGAATATTGCAAATCTTCCTCCAACCACTAAAAAAAAAATCTGGAATTAGCTATGAACGTCATCGCTAATCTGTCGCTAATCGCTCGTAGCTAGCAGAATTTTTTGATAATATGTCGCAAATTCATCGCTAAATGAGAATAGCGACGACTTTTTCTGTTTAGCTACGGAATTTGTCCATCGCTAAAACTAGATTTTTTAGTAGTAAACAGGATGTAGTGATCCCTCAACAGTTTGTATGTGTTAGGATCGAAATAATTAAGTGTCATGCGGAAGCTAGTAAAGCAAACTTTCAATGATGATAAACCAGACAATAAAAGAGACATCTACCAAAAGAGATACAAACATTTAACGTGGTTCGGTCAATTTGACATACATCCATGGGTGGAAATGAGCAATCTATTATATAAAAGAGAGTATAAAATATCGAGAGAAAAACCTAACGAAGAGGCAAACACAAGTGGCAGACTAACACTGTCCCGAAACTCTCCCCTAAATAAGACTTTCAAACCTCATATGGCTACATTGTGGATGCTACTAAATGAGAAGGAAGGATCCTTAATATATAGAAGTTCAAACTTTTTCCTCCAGGAAAAAGGACTAGCCAAATATGAGAGATTAATAATTTCCTTACAAGAAAAGAAAAACTCAATTATGGTAAATATATTGTCCTTTCCTTCAAGAGATAGGAAACTTCATGAGATAGGAAAATCAAATATGATAAGAAAATCAGGACAATTACTGTCGAGTATAAGAGCGCGAACAATTGATGACGGAGAGAAAGTAGTTGCGAAGAAGGATTGTATATACTTAACTAGTACTCCCTCCGGTCCAAAATAAGTGATTTTTTGGTTGTTTTCACACATATTAAGAAACTCACCTTTTAACATTAATTAGCATTGCAATTGACTATATTAACCTTTACTATCTCTTCACATAAACACTCCTAACGCATACTCCAATATTATTTACTCCAAGGGCAATATAGGAAAAAAGTAATTAATTCATTCTTGAAATCTGAAAAAATCACTTATTTTGGACCACATGAAAAAGGCCAAAAAATCACTTATTTTGGACCGGAGGGAGTAGTAATTTTTATGTCCCAAAATATTTAAGGATTTAAAGAAATTTTTTTTCTAAAAAGAGTTGAAGGGCCGGCCCGCCCCAGCCCACGGCCCTCTTAGGACTGGGTTGAGCTAGCCAATTTAAGGCTCATTCATATGGCGGGTCAGCCCGTCCTAGCCCACCAAATTTAAAAGCCTACGAAGTTTGGGTTAGACCGGGTGGGTTGGCCCGTTTTAACAGCTCTACTATAAGTTAAAAGTATTTCTTTTTGTTAGTGATAGAACAGAGATTTTACTTTTTTGTAAGTAGTACTCATTAAACTTAGCAAGCGTATCCAAGATACACTATTGCAATTTGCAAATAAATCCAGTGCTCAATAATTGCACTTTTATGTTCTCCTATTTTTTTTTCCTCTTTTCTGATGTTTGGAGTGAGAGAGAGTTCCACTAAATGGTTTAAAATTTAAGGAAATATATGAAAGGAACGTCTATGATAAAAGACAAGAATATGGACCACTTGCACTAGGGGATGTCAACAATTAGATGAAATTCATGTGGTCGGCTTTGATGTCATGAATAGTGCCTTCCAGGACATACTACAGAGATCGGATCTCTCATACTTTCCTTAGATTTGTCGTTCTATTTTTTTTTTCTTCTTTTCTTTCTTTTATAATTGTTGTTCTGGTTTATGTGTACCTATTTTGCATCGAATGTTTGTTACCTCTGGCCAGTACAAATACTAAGTCTTTTTTCTTTTAAGTAGGAATGTACATGGACCAGGTTGATTCGGTCATTACATAAAAAATAAGGCTTTTGTGGTGGTTATTTTTGCGTATAACGGCTCTTATAAACTGCCGGAACGTTTAAATCCCACATGAACTCATATTCCGTAACCTAGATATGCCCTGGGCTCATTACCATCCGATTAAAGAGATTGAGATCGACACAAATTTCATTTTCCTACTAGGCTACTACTCTCTCCGGTCCACTTTAATTAAATTTTTTAGCATTTCTTTTCGTGGTCTACAACATTTGATTTTTTCACATATCAAATCAAATATCAGAAAGAATTAACTTCCTTTATCAAAGTTGGCCTTCGAGTAAAGAGCCTAAGCGTATTTGTTATATTTTCAATGAACAAATTAAGGTTAATATGGTCAATTACATTGTTAATGAAGGCTAAAATGTGAATTCCTTAATAAGTGTAAAAACAGTCCAAAAAAAAAATAAAATAAAGTGGATCGGAGAGAGTACTGTTTAATCTGTACTCTGTATAGTCTTTCCCTCATTCTAAATTATGCGGTAATTGATTAGTTAAAAAGTGTTTTCCGTTAAAAGTTTTTTTTATATACGAAGCAAAGATTTGGCTATACAACAAGAAAGTAGGAGGGACAAATATTTAGTCCATCCAGTACGTAGGCCAGGAGATAGGAAAAAAAAATGCCAGGAGATATGGGTTCATTAAGCTAATTAATTCCAAAAGTTGAGTTGAAAACAACGTGATAAATAATTAATACATTTTGACAGTAATGATCTAATCATATTCCAACACGTAGCATCCACCGGTAAATAAACGTTTTCCAAGCGTCTTTTGCTGATTAGTCCAAAAGGTATCCTTTGGTGTAACCCATACTATATATATCTTATTAGCCGTACTTAAATTTATATCGAGCCCTTTCTGGGTGTACTGATTGTTAATTGTTTGTCCTGATTTTTTTACTATATTTGATTTTTCTATCTTTTGAAGAAAAGGACAACATATTTATCATAATTGAGTTTTCTTTTTTTTTAGAAGGAAATTATAAATCTCCCATATTTGACGAGTCACTTTTCTTGTAGGAAAAAGTTTGGACTTCTATAAATTGAGGATCCTTCTCATTTAGTAGCATCCACAATGTAGCCATATGGGGTTTGCAACTCATAAACCTGAGACTATATCTAATGAAGATTTGAATTTCGAGCACCAACAAGTATGTGAATATATACGACAATGGGTTGAAGCAAGGGCGGATTTACCTGGACCCAAGCGGTGTCACGGGACACCGCTTCGTCGAATTTTTTTACTATTTATATATATAAAATAATAAGTAAAATAGAAATACAAGATAAAAGCATTAAAAGTGACACCACTTGCAACAAAATAGCTCAGTAGTCTAGTGGTTGACAGCTTCAAGTTTGATGTGAGAGGTCTTAGGTTCGAACTCCTTTGCCTCCATAAAATATTTTTTGACTGTTATGGGCCTCTTAATGTTCGCAACCATATCGTGAATGAGACATATGCGAGATCATAGTGGGAAAAGCTAGAGACTCTTTATGCTTCAAAAACTGGGAACAACAAGTTGTTCCTACTAAAGCAATTGATGGCCTTTAAATACAAGGATGGCAGTCCTTTCCTTGATCACATAAATGATTTCCTGGGCATCCTTGATCACCTGTCTGGAATGGGAGTTAATTTTGATGATGAGATACAAGGACTTTGGCTTCTTAATACTCTGTCAGATTCTTGGGAAACACTTCATGTTTCTTTGACAAATTCGCCTCCTGGTAGTAAGGTGACCATGAAATATGCCAAAAGTAGTGTGTTGAACGAGGAAGTAAGGAAAAAATCTCAAGGTTCGTCCTCACAAGTAGAGAGATTCGAGGAATAGAGGTAAAAATAGAAGTAAGTCAATGTTTAAATACCATAATATTAAGTGCAACTATTGTGGCAAGAAAGGGCATATCAAAAGGTTCTGCCACAAGTTGAAGCAAGATATTAAAGAAGGAAAGAAATTTGAAAATAACGAGAACATTGTTGCTACTATTGTTCGAGATGACCTTCGTTTTGCTTGTGATGAAAACGTCATCAATTTGGTATCCCATGAGACGAGCTGGATAGCAGATTCTGGAGCTACCTCACATATCACATTAAAGAAGGAAAGAAATTTGAAAATAACGAGAACAATGCTGCTGCTACTGTTCAAGATGACCTTCGTTTTGCTTGTGATGAAAAATCATCAATTTGGTATCCCATGAGACGAGCTGGATAGTAGATTCTGGAGCTCCCTCACATGTCACACCAAGAAAAGACTTTTTCTCATCTTATACTCCTGTTGATTCTGGAGTATTAAAGATGGGCAATGCCAGTGAAGTTAAGGTCTTTAGTGTTGGCACAATTTATTTGAAAACTAATCATGGTTCAACGTTAGTTCTTCAAAATGTCAACCATGCTCCAGAATTTGCTTTCAATTTGATCTCCGCAGGAAGATTAGATTATGAAGGTTACCATATGCCCTCTTTAATGGCCAATAGAAGCTCACCAAAGGCTCATTAGTAGTGGCTCGAGGAGTTAAGTCTTCTCATTTGTATGTGATACGGGGCTTTATTGTTAATGACTCCATAAATCTGGTGAAAAGTGACACTTTATCAGAATTGTGGCACAAAAGATTGAGTCATATAAGCGAGAGGGGTATTACGTGTTTGGCTAAGAAAAATTTGCTTTCTGGAATGAAACAAGCAAAGCTGAAAAGGTGTATCTATTGTTTAGTTGGAAAACAGAAAAAGGTTTCCTTTCATAGCCATCCCCCTTCAAGAAATCCTGAATTATTTAGGCTAGTACACTCTGATTTGTGTGATCCTTTTAAAGTAAGTAAAAAAAATGGTGCACTTTACTTTGTGACCTTCATTGATGATCATTCTTGCAAGCTCTGGGCGTATCCTTTTAAATCTAAAGATCAAACGCTTGGCGTGTTTAGGAAATTTCAGGCCTTAACTGAGAGAAATACGAGGAAGAAATCAAAATGTATTCGTACTGACAATAGTTGTGAATATTATGGTCCCTTTGATAACTATTGCAAGGAACAAGGAATTCGTCATCAGAAAACTCCGCCCAAGACGCCTTAATTGAATGGTTTAGCAGAGAGGATGAATAGAACTCTAGTTGAGAGAGTTAGATGTTTGCTTTCAGAGGCTAAACTTCCAAATACATTTTGGGTGGAAACACTAAATATTGTTTCTTATGTATCAATTTGTCTCATGCTGTTGCTTTGGATGGTGATGTCCCAAATAGAGTTTGGTTTGCCGAAGATATTTTTATGATCACCTGAGAGTTTTTGGTTGAAAAGCTTGTGTGCATGTTCCTAAAGATGAGAGATCGAGACTGGATGTCATAACTAAGCAGTGCATCTTCATCGTTTATGGTCAAGATGAGTTTGGTATCGTTTTTATGATCCAGTGGACAATAAACTTATTAGAAGTCGCGATGCAATATTCTTTGAAGAATAAACTATTGAAGATATTGACAAAGCTGAGAAGATAGATCAGAGTAATGAGAGCTTAATTAATATTGATCCAGTTTCTGTTGCTAAGACACCTATTGCACATGAAGGAAACCAAGAGAATAATGAAGATAGTGATCAAGATCAAAATGATCGTCATGGTATAGATGTTATGGATGCTCCAGTTAATGAAGTTGTGGTTGATCAACAACCAATTCCTGCTTAGTTAACTAATTCGGATACTCCTGAAACCTCTCTTAGAAGATCTACAAGGGAGAAGCAAAAATCCATGCGCTATCCTTGTCACGACCCGAATTTCCCACCCTCGGGAGTCGTGATGGCGCCTACTAGTGAAAGCTAGGCAAGCCAATCAACTGAATTATTCACCTCGTTTCCATTTTTAAATCCGTTAACAGTCATAAACCAACAGTTAATAATCAACAAAATTTAATAAGCGGAAGATTTGGATTCCAAGTTTTAATAATACTGCTAATGCCATTCCATAACAAATATACCCAAGACTGGTGTCACAACTTCACAGACTATCTAAGATTACTACAAATAAAGGTCTGAAAGAAATAATACAACACTGTCTCTGGAAATACAAGAAGGAAACAGGAATAATAGATAGAAGGAGACGCCAAGGCCTGCGGACGCCTGCAGGACTGCCTTGGGTCGCCTGATGAACAAGAAGCAGCAATCTCACTGCGGTCGAAAATCTACAGCACTGGGATCTGCACAAAAGAGTGCAGACTGTAGTATCAGCACAACCGACCCCATGTGCTGGTAAGTGCCTAGCCTAACCTCGGCGAAGTAGTGGCGGGGCTAGGACCAGACTACCAAAATAAACCTGTGCAGTTAAATCATATACAGCGGAACAATACAAGCAAAAATGTACAGCTAAGGATGGGAGGGGGAAACATGCTACGGGGACATCGAATAATAACAGAAGAACAACGAAAAAATATACAGATCACCACAGTTCAATTGAAGATAGGAAGGGGAATCATGCTGCAGCGTACAATAAGTATCAGCAGAAATCCAACAATTAAATGTAGAGAAACCATAACTCAGTTATCAATAAAAATCAGGAAATCAAAGACAAGTGCACAGCATCACCCTTTGTGCTTTAACACTCTCTCACCAAAACAATGCACGGCATCACCCTTCGTGCTTTAACACTCTCTCACCAAAACAATGCACGGCATCACCCTTCGTGCTTTACACTATTCCTCACCTAAGCAAAAATCACAAAGCAATTTGGGCAAGGGAATCAATAACATCACAAATAAATCAAGTAACAACAGGAAATCAGTAAGTAAGCGTAAAGAACACCATAACTCAATTACCAGTAAAATCAGGAAAATCAAGGACAAGTGCACGGCATCACCCTTCGTGCTTTTACTCTCGTCCTCACCATGAATATCAGTATAATTGGCACGGCATCACCCTTCGTTCTTTTACCTCACATAATCACTCATATAAAGGCACTAAATGGTACATCGTGCGGCACGGCATCACCCTTCGCGCTTTACACTCTACTTCACAAAATCATATACGGCATCACCCTTCGTGCTTTAACACTCTCTTACCAAAACAATGCACGGCATCGCCCTTCGTGCTTTACACTCTTCCTCACCCAAACAACAAACACAAACAATAAGGGCAAGGAAATAAATGAATCATAATAAAATCCCGGCAAGGGAACAATATCAAAACAACAACATCCCGGCAAGGGAACAACATTAAAAGCAACAACGTCCTGGCAAGGGATCAATACCATAATCCTCTTCTCATTTTTACATTTACTTCACAACTTGATTCACAATTTGAGCCAACACTCTTCAATGTACAAATATCAATATTCTTTCCACAAACCTTGCTCAACAATAGCAACCACCACATTAAACATGAACAATACAAACGGAGTCACATTAATCATAACATAAGACTCACGGGCATGCTTGACACCAACATATAGATACTCGTCACCATGCCTATATGTCGTACTCAGCAAGTAACACATAGCAAATAGGGCACAACTCCTAATCCCTCAAGCTAAGGTTAGACCAAACACTTACCTCGATGCCACGAACACAATTCAAGCCTCAACTATCGCTTTACCTCTTGATTCCACCACCAACTCGCTCGTATCTAGCCACAAGTTACTTAATTATATCAATAAATGCTAAATGAATCAATTCTAATGCATGGAAATAAGTTTTCTAAAATTTTTCCCAAAAAGTCAAAAATCAACCCCGGGCCCGCTTGGTCCAAACCCGAAATTCGGACCAAAACCCGATTACCCATTCACCCCCGCACCCGGATATATAATTAGTTTTGGAATCCGACCTCAATTTGAGGTCTACATTCCCAAATATTAATATTCTTAGGTTCTACCCAAAATTCCCAATTTCACCATGATAACCCTAGATTCTAGGATGAAATCTTGTAAAAAGAAGTTAAGGAGTAAAGAAAAGGAGTTAGAAATCACTTACTAATGTTTTGGAGAAGAAAGGTTGTTTGAAAAATCACCTCTTATGTTTTTGGGATTTTAAAAAATAAAAAATAACTGAAAATACCGTTTAAATATACCCATCTCAGACCCTCTGTGCGGACCGCACAAAATTGAGTGCGGCCGCGGAGCTCACAATGTTGACTGCAGTGACATGCTTTAGTATTTTGGCCATAACTATCTCTACAAATGTCCAAATTGTTATTTCTTTACCTTTCTTGACACTAGACACGAAGGACTACAACTTTCGTTTTTTAGTCATCTCAAAATTCCTTGTAGATCAAAAGATATAGGCTTCCGAAGTCAGACCAGTGAACCTGCGGATTCTTCCTCACCGCGGACCGCACAAAATCGAGTGCGGCCGCAAAGCCCCCACCGCGGTCCGCACAAAATCCTTTGCGGCCGCAAAGGCCCCTCCGCGGTAGCACAAAATCATTGCGGACCGCACTGGTGGGTTCAGAGATCTGCAACTTCTCTGAACCTGCAACAACTATGTTTTTAAGCCTAAAACATCCCGGAACCTACCCGAAACTCACCCGAGCCCTCGGGACTTCAAACCAAATGTGCATACTAACTCAAAAACATCATATGGACCTACTTGTGCGATCACATCATCAAAATAACATGTAAAACCATGAATTAAACCTGAAAACTCATCATTTTCATCAAGAACACTTAAAGTTCATAACTCTTCAACCGGAAGTCCAACTCACGTCAAATAAACTCCGTTCTTCACCAAATTTCACAGTTATCATTTAAATGCTATAACAAGTTTGTACCGGGATCCGGAACCAAAATACGGACCCGATACCAATGGTTTCAAACATTAATTCTTTTCTTCATTTCTTAGATAATTCAGCAAAATAATTTCTTTCAAAAATTAATTTCTAAGGCTTAGGACCTCGGAATTTATTTCCGGGCATACGCCCAAGTCCCATATTCTACTGCGGACCTCCCGGATCGTTGGAACACGTATCCGGCTCCGTTTGCTAAAAATTGACCAAAGTCAACCATAATCAAATTTGAACTCTAAAAATTCTATTTCTCATATTTTCACATAGAAGGCTTTCCGGATTTAGGTCCGGGACACGCACGCAAGTCGAGGTGAGGTAAAAAGGAGGTTTTTAGGCCTCGTAACACTGAATTTGTTTCTAAAACAAGTGATGACCTTTTGGGTCATCACAATCCTCTTGATGAGTATGTCCTTTTGACTGACATGGGAGAACTTGAGAATTATGATGAAGCCATGCAAGATACTCACAAAGATCAGCGGATAGAAGCAATGGAAGATGAGATGAAGTCACTCCACAAGAATGACACATATGAGTTAGTGAAATTGCTGAAAGGTAAGAGAGCTTTATCAAATAAATGGATGTTCAGAGTAAAGCAAGATAACCATACCTCTGCGCGTAGGTACAAGGCGATGTTAGTTGTTAAAGGCTTTGGCCAGAAGAAGGGAGTTGACATTGATGAAAGTTTCTCCCCTGCTGTGAAGATGTCTTCTATTCGTGTGGTTCTAGGCTTAGCCGCGAGTCTAGATTTAGAGGTTGAGCAGATGGATGTAAAGACTGCTTTTCTTCATGGTGATTTAGGTGAGGAGATTTATATGGAGAAACCTGAGGGTTTTGTAACTACGGAAAAAGAAAATTATATCTGCTAATTGAAGAAGAGCCTGTATGGATTGAAACAAGCTCCATGGTAATGGTATTTGAAGTTTGAATCTGTCATAGAAAAACAAAGGGTACAAGAAAACTTCTTCAGACCACTGTGTATTCTTTCAGAAGTTCTCTGATGATGATTTTATTATCTTATTGCTTTATGTGGATGATATGCTTATTGTTCGCAAGATTAAGTCCAAAATTGTAGTCCTTAAGAAGTAGTTGAGCAAATCGTTTGCGATGAAGGACTTGGGGCCAATAAAGAAAATCTTGGGCATTCAAATCCATCGACACAAAGATAGAAAGGAGTTATTTTATTCCCCAAAGCAATACATTGAGAAGGTACTCAAGAGGTTCAATATGACAGATGCAAAAGTGGTTAGTACTCCTCTTGCTAAACACTTTAAACCGAGTATTAGTTAGAGTCCATCTACTGATGAAGAGAAAAATGAGATGTCTCGTATTCCTTACTCTTTTGCTGTTGGTATCTGATGTATGCTATGGTTTGCACTAGATCAGATATTGCACATGCCGTTGGTATTGTTAGTAGATTCCTTTCTAATCCTGGAAAGGAACATTGGGATGCAGTAAAATGGATATTAACCTAAAAGGTACTTCAGATTTGAAGTTGTGCTTTGGCAGTGGCAAACTTGAACTTGTTTGTTACTCAAACTCTGATTTAGGAGGCAATCTTGATAATTCAAGATCCACTTCCGGTTATTCGATTACTTTTGTAGGGGGAGCTGTTTCTTGACAATCTAGACTACAGAAGTGCATTAGCTCAATCCACCACAGAAGCCGGATATATTGTTGTCACAGAAGGTGCCAAAGAACTATTATGGATGAAGGAGTTTATTAATGATCTTGGCTTTGAGCAACCAATGTGCATCTTATTTTGTGATAATCTGAGTTTTATCTGTCTCACCAAGCACTCCACTTTTCCTTCTAAGACCAAACATATAAATAGAAAGTATCATTGGATAAGAATGGCCGTGGAAGAGAAATTATTTGACGTTGAGAAGATACACACTGATGAAAATCCTTCGGATATGTTGATAAAAGCGGTGGCTGCAGATAAGCATGCATTTTGTAGAAAATTAGCAGGCATAAAGCCTGTCAATAGTTCCTCTACTTGAAGACATATTTTGCCCCTTGGCTGGAGGGAGAGTTTGTTGGGCCCATGCCCATGTTGTCCAGCCAAAGGCCTGATTGTCTAATCCGATTCTCTTTTGGTTTCCATTACTATTCGGAATTGAATTTTGTATTCCTATTTAGGGTTGGTTTTGGCTTTAAGAGAAAGCACCACTCATTATCTATAAACAGGACAACCTTGGAGAATTGTTCTATGCTCATTGGTACAAGTCTTTGAAAGACTTTAGCACATAAGAATGATTTCTGAGAGAGCTTTCATCAAGAGAGAAGAGAAGAATAAGTGTTTGTTTTGTTGTAGATTTTGTTCCGGCCAGCTAATTCCAAATCACGTTTTCCGACTCGTTAACCGTTGGATTGGGTTAAATTTTGATTGTGTGTTCCTAACAACTTGGTCTTTGATTTAAATGGTGGAGATCGAATTTGAATTCCTGTAGCAACCGATTTTGAACCCCGAACAACAATTCCGTTGTTGTGATTTCTCCTCTTTGCTCAACTGATTTGTTGTTGTTATTATTGCTTTGTGTTTGACACTTGTTGTGTAGCAAATTTGGAGACTCTCTTATTGTTACATTGGAGCTTTTTGGATCTTTGTGATCCCGTGGTTTTTACCTCCGATTTGAAGGGTTTTCCACAATAAAATTTGGTGTTATTTATCTTCTGTATTTAATTTTTGGGTTTGCCTCTTCCTCGACATAACACTGATCTATATTTTCATAGGTAATACTATATTTCGGTAACAAAATTTAATAAATATGTGCTAATAAGACTATATTTTCCTTCTGATACAGCATTTCTATATTCCCCAGATGAGTGACCAAATTACATTAATATTTATCCATAGATTACATTGAAAAAACACATAAAAGAGGATAAGATTTCAAAATAGGATTTGTCATTGAAAATGTCAAAACGAAGAGAAGAAGAACGTCGATTTAAAATCAAGGAAGTATTTGCGTCAATTTAGAAAATAATAAAATAAAAAGGAGCTAGATAATATAAAAAATATTATCCTCCAAAAGTGTAGTTCCTAATCATGATTGGCTAGTGATACCAAATTGCCAATTAACAACCAATATTGTTGAGCAATAAGTATCGAGCATTCTTTTGATGTGAAAAGAACTTTAATACTACGTAGTATTCTTTTTGACACTATGTCAATGTCATTAGTGTTGATAATTTGAAGAAGCTGATTGGTACTCCAAGCCTAACCCACGTAAAACAAACCTCTCATGATTCGATCCTATGTTAATAAAATAGAAAAGCCAATTAGTTGACTAAAATATGCTTTAAATATATTTCTTTAATACACTTTTGGATTTAGCACACAATATATATTTTTCTCCGTCCAGCCAATTACAAAAGCCATGGATGAGTGCCTGACCCAACTTGATATAGACACTGGAATTGTATATAATATTGTTGGTGGTGTACGGAATTCTAATATACTACTACTAAAACTTTTACTTAAAACATAAATCTTACTCTTGACATTAATATTTTTTTTTTTTTTGCATGCAGTATTTTTGCTGTCTTCCAGTTCCTTTTTTTGGAAAGGATGGAATCAAAGGTGAATTGGTTTGTTACGGACCAACGTGGACTCGACAAATAGCCCAAGTGATAGAAACTAGGAGTCCACCAAACTGTATAGAGAACTAGGTTCTTTATTAGTTCTCACAGTAAGCAACAGACTGTAAAGTCAAACAGTACAGGGAACCAGGTTCTCTATCTGTTCCCACAGTAAATAGACAGTAAATAAAGATACGCGATATTTGTGTGGAAAACTCCTTGCTGATCAAGGGATTAAAAACCACGACCTACCCTAGTAGGATTTCAACTCCACTAAACCGAGCAAACTTCAGATTTCAACCTATTGCAATCTAGGAATTAAACTCTTAATCCCTCACTCCTTACAATAACTCTATTGTAAGCCCTTTGTAATAACTCTATTACAAAGCAACAAACCTTGACTAACTCTAGTCAATCTAGGAATTAAACTCTTAATACCTCACCCCTTATAAATAACTTTATTGTAAGCCCTTTGCAATAACTCTTTTACAAAGTAACAAAACTTGACTAACTCTAGTCAAGAAACTAAACCAAAGAGTAGTTTGAATATGTCCTACAAAGACACTTCTTGAAAGTAGTGTAGGATTATAAATAAAGAACAAAACAACAAAGACTCAACAAACCTAAGAACTTAAGATATCTTCAATATTTGGATCTGGTCCTTGAATTTGCAGCAGCTTTGTTCTTGAGAGAGGTGGTGGCTAGCACTTGAGAGAATACTGTCTTTTGATTTGCAAGTGTTAGGGAGATGAAATCCCTTGCCTCGTGTTAATAATAGTGTGTGTGATGTCATCAAGGGTGATGTAATAAAGTGTCCTTTAGTTTGGCCTTAGCAAGCTATATGTGTGCTATTGTACTGCTGCCAGACGGTACAGTGCTGCAGCCTGCCAGATGGTACAGTGCAGCAGCTTTTACAATTGTAATTGACTGTACGACGATCATGGGAACTGATCCATATCTGTTCCCTCTACTGTTCCCTTATATGATTTTATTGAGAATTGAACCAGACATCTAACTAGTTACTCTGAACGCAAGAGAACTAATTGTATCAGGTTCCTTATCTGGTTCTCTCATGAAGTTTGTCAAATCATCAAAACAAAAGACGTATAACTTATCAATTTCCCCCTTTTTGATGATGAAAAACTTAGAATTGATATTCCCCCTGAGAACCAGATCTTCACATTGTTCCCCCCTACGATTTAGCCATATTTCCATTGAGAACCAAACTTAAGGAACTGATCACAACTGGTTCCTCGAGGCTGTTTGGCAAATCATTAAAACACAAGATATCATAACTTATCAATTTCCCCTTTTTTGATGATGACAAACCCAAAATTGACATTCCCCTTAAGAACCAGATTCCTCACATGTTCCCCTGCGGATCTGACCTATAATCAACATGTTATCAGCAACATTCCGCCTGCGAAGCAGAGCTATCAGCAACATCCCCCCTGCAAAGTAGAGCTATCTTTCATGCACAACACATCATATCAATTTGCTTCTGTTCCTCCCCCTATTGACACCTATGTAACTTCTCCCTTTTGGCATCATTGAAAAGAATAACAGAAGAAGCACAACCAAAAAGAAGTTCAACAACATTAACTCATGCCACTTGGGCAATACAGAATGAACAATAACAAGAACAACAAGTGAATGTCAATGCCCAGAATAGAGTGATTGCCCATAGTAAAGTAATTATAACAAAATCACAGTAGTTTCAACAATACAGTATATGACAATTTAAACAACTAAAGTACCAATGTCATCAAACATAGGGATCAAAAGAAGATAGGAATTCGAGGGAATTTGGAAGGAGTAAAAGAGATGGATCACTGGGCAGGAAGAAAAGCAAGGGGCTAAGGCCTTGATAAGCTTGTCCATTCGTTCATTCACTCTCCTTTGATCAATGATCATCTGCTCTCTCAGTTCCTCCACCTGTTTTCTCAATCTTTCATTCTCACCCTTCAACTTGGCATTTTATTCTGCCAAGGGTCCACGGGGACCTGGTTCTCTACCTATCTGAGCAGGCTGAACCATCAATCAGATCACCAAGAATCTCCCCAAGCTTCTCCTCATCAAGAACAAACTCAGTCTCATGCACACATAGTATCAGAGTATCACATACAACATAGAAGTTTTTACTTCTTCTTCATAAACGTTGGGACTTAGAGGAACAAAGAGGTGATTCTATTTTTGGAACTCAACAATGTCAAGAAGTTCCTCCATTTTTCAGTAATATCTGAGTCAACACTCTGCCTAACAACACTTTTTGAGACTTCAGAGTCTTCTACCTCTCCAAACCCGATAACTCAACCTTTTGCTTCTGTAAGGAACCAGGTTCCTCACTCACACTACCCTTTCTTTCCTTAAGCGGCCATGTCTCCCTCTTCTTCTTCTTCTTCTTAATCTGTTGACCCTAATCATCTGCTGCATCTTTCTCAGCCAACTTTATTTTCTCCATTTTTTTTGAATTCTTTCTCACAAATGGAGATTTTTCCACTCCATTCTCTCTTCCACAATCACCACATCAACAGGTCCTATAACTTCATCATCAATCAGCCTACTTTTCTCAATCCTTTTTACTAGATCGGAGGTTCGTTTAAGCACACAACTCTACAGAAAAAGATCATCATTAGAATTAATATCCTATGAAAGATTTGAGGGACCGGGTCCTTCAAGGCTTCTACAAACCCAACAATAATTTCAGCCTCACTCTATAGAATATTAGATCTACCCCGTTCCTTTTCAATTAAAGTCCTATCAAAATCTACCAAAGACTGCTTGGGTTTCGATTCAGATGGAGTTAGGATTTTGGAAGGTGACAGAGTTGGATTCACTTCTGGCATATTTGGAGAGAAGGATTCTTTTTGAGATAAGGTTGATTTGGTTTTGAAAAAAGAATCGGTTTTGGTTGGGTGTGATAGAAGGAAATAATTTTTTTGGGGTACATGTTAGTTCAGAAAGGTTAAACATTTTAGACTTCAAAAATTAAGAGAAAGGCGGGAATAAATTAATGAGATGACACTTCAGCAGTTTAAAAAGGCATACAAGTATTGGAGAGACTACTAACCTGAGTCACAGGAACTAGGTTCCTTGACGTTTTTTGAGAATTTGAGCAAAAACTCCTAGAAGTGCAACGTCACTCATACGTGTTTTCTCCTAAAACTGCTATGTGTGTATACCTGTAACGGTATTGTTTACCTCAAAAAATGTAAGTAACAATTAAAGATGATTTGTGGTTTTAAAGATAGGTGATATATTCTAATACTAGTGATTATATGAGCAATATTGAGCTTAAGTAAGAAGAAATAAAGAACCAAATTGATGTTGTTGGAACTGTAGGGGGCCTCGAGCTCGACTATCCAGGGGCTTCGAGGTTATCTAAGAGTAATAAAGTATGAACAATAAAGTAAAGGCAATAAAGCTATAAAATAATTGCTGAGCATGTTAAACAAGAGAAGAATAAGAATGTTCTATTGCAGTGAATGATCTGATCCTTACAGAAATGATTGGGGTCCCCTTTATTTAGGAGGAGAAAACCCTAACATAATACCTTGCTCATAAAGGTAAAGAATTCTATTGGTACAGGTGTATAACAGCCTAATACGGATCTGTACCATTTCGTACAACCCTTATCATATAATTAATGTCTAGGTCCACGTGTCCTTGAGAAATTCCCGCTCTTTCTCGATTGACTTTGAGGTAATGCAGCCCTCAATGCAGTCCGTGCCAGGCACTCGATCAGCTTCCTCGAGGTAGGTGTCCTTGGCCGGATGCGACACCCACTTCAAATCTCCCGGAGTCGAGCCTATAGCCCGATTTAAGACTTTAAAATTGTGCTCCTTGATTTTGATCGCATACGGGTATAGAATTGAGTTAGATGCCACCAGGAAAAAACTTTTTAGTGTTGTACCTTTTCCTTATTTACATAGCCAATCATCGAGGGACCAGGTCCTTAGTTGAGCTTGATCAACCCTAACTCTAGATGATCTCTTTCAAAGTGTTCTCTACTCAGTTCTTTGGTGAAGATATCTTCTACCTCATCCTCCGTCTTGCAAACCTTCATACAAATAAGCCCTTTTCAACATTGTCCCTCAAAAAGTGGTATCGCACATCAATATGCTTTGTCCCCTTGTGTTGTACCCGGTTCTTTGCCATGTTTAGAGCACTTGTTTTATCACATTGGCACACAATCTGTGAACACACCCACACACCCAAATCTTCTAGTTGTTGCTTAATCTATAGCAGTTGAGCACAACAGAGGCAACATCCATATATTCAGCTTCAATAGTAGAAAGACCCGCAGATTTTTGTTTCTTTGTAACCTAAGAGATCAAACATGACCCTAAAAAATGTGCCATTCCAGATGTTCTCTTTCGATCCACCAGATATCCAACATGATCAGCATATCCAACCAAGTCAAAATTATCTCCTGATGGATAGAAGAGGACCAGGTCCTACGTTCCCTTAGGATACCTCAAGTGAGATTCTTTTGGCAGCCTTCAAGTGAGATTCTTTTGGGTTTGATTGGAACCTAGAACACAACCCAACACTAAAAAAAATATTAGGTTTGCTAACAGTCAAGTACAGAAGAGATCCAATGATACCCCTATACATAGTTTCATTGACAGAAGAACCAGGTTTGTCCATGTCTAAATGAGTAGTAGTGGCGATAGGTGTATCAATGGTCTTAGCATTCTCCATCTCAAATCTTTTCAGCAGCTCCTTGAAGTACTTAAACTTCAGAATTTGAAGGACCAGGTTCCTCCATATTTGAAACATCATTGATATCAACAGAATTATGACTTCCACTTATTTGTTCTGCATCAGGAGTACCTGATGCAACATCAGCAACCCTATATTCAGCTTTTGTCGAGGTGATAGAGGGACCAGGTTCCTCTGTGCCTTTTGGAGATTCCGCTGCATCTTTTTCATCGCTTTGCTTGACTTGATACATCAAATCAGTCTTTCAATTTTCAATAAATAGAGCTTCACTAGGGCATTTATAAAATCTCCATCATCATCTTCTTTGTTATGTGACCCTTTGTCACCACTGTTGAGAACAAAAACTTTTGCATCCAAAGGCTCTCAGGTAAGTCAGGTTGGGTTTTCTCTCATTGGTCAGTTCATAGAGAGACTTCTCGAGAAGGGACCTGATCATGCACTTTTTGATCAAGTAGCAGGCAGTGTTGACTGCTTCAGCCCACGAACCAGGTCTTTCATAACCAACTTGTTCAGCAAATAAAAGTCACATGCCCTAGTCGTCTGCGCCAGAACTCAGCATCATCATTAATGACACTTAGGCATGTTAGATCACCACCATTCACTAAATCAAGGTCTGCAACATAGATGTTCTTGAACTTTTTTGGCTATCAACACCACTTCACCAGTTTTGAGATTGGTGACAGTTCAAGATTTGGACAAGAACTTTACTTTATTTTCGCTTATTACAGATTTAAGACACACTCAACAAGATATATTTCAAGCCACTCACATGGTATATACATTTTCAATTGCACGGGAGAGTGTTTTGCCATTTTTCCAACACCAAAAATATAGCCATTCTTGCCGTTTCCAAAGGACACACTCCCACCTTGTAAAGCCTAGAGTGAGAGGAAATCATCCATTCTTCCAGTCATATGCTTAGAGCAGCCTCTATTCATGTATCATTTTTTGATTGCTACCTCTCACTCCATCCTGCACACGAAATCACTGATTAGACTTAGGAACCCAAGCCAACATGGGTCCCTTATGATGATATAACGGGCGGATCAAACTTCTTTTTGCCCATGCAGGCAGCACATATTTTCTTTTCAGGGAACCAGGTTCCTCAACAGTAGGCCTCTTTTCAACAAATGCTTTGTTTTTCTGCAAAGACTGAATTTAAGTTTTACAAGAGTCCTTGTAATGACCTGTTTGGACACAGTGAGTACACAATCAATTATCAGCCACAGTTACATACTTGCTATGGGGGTTATAGGGAGTTTAGCCTTTTAGAACTTGATTCCTTGCTTGTTTCCACCATTACTCTTGTACATAGACGTTATTACATCAGAGGACCGGGTACATTTAAGTGACTTATCAAGATCATTTTTAACCCTTTCAAAACCTCCTGAAGTTGTCTATTCTTTTCAAGCTCAGCAACAAGACTTGTTTTTAACTTTCTTAAGCTCATTCTCAAGCTCAAGTTGAGCCTCACTAGCCAGTTCTTTACTCTTAGTGTTGTCCATCCGTTTTTTTGTTTGGATTTTCAACAAGTTATTTTCTGTAGTTACTTCTTCCACTTGTTCCTTCAAGTCTACAATGGAAACTACCATATCATCCCTCTCTTGTTCTATGTCACCAATTTCTTCTATTAAAGTATTTTTCTCATTATTGAGGTTATGATAGGCATCAATCAACGCATTTGCAATGGACATCCATTTTTTCTTAGAGTAAGATTTCAAATTTCTTTGAACATTAAGAAACTTGCCTTATCTTCCTCCTTGTCCTCATTATCATCATCAGATTTGTCCATGAGCGCAAAGATTGACTCATATTCTAAAGATCCATTGTCAGCAACCATCATAGATGTATCTCCTTGGTCATCTTCACCTTTAGATTCACTGGAGGAATCTCCCCAGTCAGCTAGGGCTTGCTTTACCATGTTGTCAGCGGCATCTCTTCTTTTGAACTTTTTGTCTGGGACCTGGTCCCTCTTAGCCGCCTTTTCAGTGTTGGTTTTGTAATGATCCTGCTTATGAAGAGGACAGTCTTTAATGAAGTGTCCAGGCTTTCCACACTTATGACAACAATCATTTTCTTTGAAACTCCTGCTGGAACTTTCTTTCTATGGAATCCCACCATTTTTTTTCGAATCATCTGTTGCAATCTTCAAGTGAGATACTCCATGTCGGATTCATCACTACTTGACTCTTTATTGGCAGCCTTGCGAACCAGGTTCTTCTCCTTCTTGGGCTCTCTTATTTCAAGATCCTTCTTTCTCTTCATCTCATAAGTTTTGAGATTTCCAATGAGTTCATTAAGGGTCAGCTTCTGCAGATCCTTGGCTTTTGTGATACCATTCACATTACTTCCCTAGGAACCTAGTAAAACACTTAGTATTTTCCGGACCAGCTTGTTTCTTGGGATGACTTCTCCAAGGGAGTGAAGCTCATTGATAATGGAGGTGAAACATGTGTGCATATCTTGAATAGACTCATCCTCCTTCATCTTGAAAAGCTCATACTCAGTAGTAAGCATATCAATTTTGGACTGCTTAACTTTGAGTAGTTCCCTCATGGGCATTTTGAAGAGCTTCCCAGATCTCCTTGGCAGATTGACAAGCTGAGATGCGCTCGTATTCATCAGGTCCGATGCCACAAACAAGAATCTTCTTTGCTCTGAAATTCTTCTCAACATCCTTTGTATCAGCATCGTTGTACTCTTTTCTTATTTTTGGGACTGTAACTGTTCCATCACCAACAATTTTCATGGGAACAAAAGGTCTATCACAGATTACATCCCATAACTCTGAGTCCTCAGCCATGATGAAGTCATGCATTCTTGTTTTCCACCAACCATAGTATTGGATGTTGAATCTCGGTGGTCTGTACGTTGATTGTCCTTCCTCGAAGTTTGGTGGAGCAGCCATGTAGATCCCTTCTAGGTGTTAACCTTTTAGAAAGAACATGCTCTAATACCAATTGATAGAAACTAGGAGTCCACCAAACTGTATAAAGAACTAGGTTCTCTATCAGTTCCCACAGTAAGCAACATACTGTAAAACCAAACAGTATAGAGAACTAGGTTCTCTATCTATTCCCACTGTAAATAGGCAGTAAATAAAGAACACACGATATTTACGTGGAAAACTCCTTGCTCAAGGGATTAAAAACGACAACCTACCCTAGTAGGATTTCAACTCCACTAAACCGAGCAAACTTCAGATTACAACCTATGCAATATAGGAATTAAACTCTTAATCCCTCACTCCTTACAATAATACTATTGTAAGCCCTTTGTAATAACTCTATTACAAAGCAACAAACCTTGACTTATTCTAGTTAATCTAGAATTAAACTCTTAATCCCCAACCCCTTATAATAACTCTATTGTAAGCCCTTTGCAATAACTCTATTACAAATTAACAAAACTTGACTAACTCTAGTCAAGAAACCAAACCAAACAGTTGTTTAAATATGTCCTACAAAGACACTTCTTAAAAGTAGTATAGGATTACAAATGAAAAACAAAATAACAAAGACTCAACAAACTTAAGGACTTAAGATATCTTCAATCTTTGGATCTGGTCCTTGAGGTTGCAGCAGCTTTGTTCTTGAGAGAGGTGGTGGCTAGCACTTGAGAGAATATTGTATTTTGATTTGCAAGTGTTAGGACGATGAAATCCCTTGCCTCATGTTAATAATATGTGTGTGTTATGTCATCAAGGGTTATGTAAAAAAGTGTCCTTTAGTTTGGCCTTAGCAAGCTACAGCTGTACTGATATACTGCTGCCAGACGGTACAGTGTAGCAACCTGCCAGACGGTACAGTGCAGCAGCTTTTACAGCTGTAGAGTTGACTGTAAACGACCAGAGAACTGACCCATATCTGTTCCTTCTACTGTTCCCTTATCTGATTTCATTGAGAATTGAACCAGACAACTGACTAGTTACTCTGAACGCAAGAGAACAAACTGTTTCAGGTCCCTTATCTGGTTCTCTCATGAAGTTTGTCAAATCATCAAAACAAAGCAAGGATTGAGCTTATTAATAAACAATGGAATATTGTATTTGGTTGATTATATATTTACGCCTGATCCAACCCAAACAAAGATGGAAAGTAACAAATATTGAATATGTTTTAACGCAAAAATGTTGGCACCTAAACATTTAACGTACAAGAAGGTTTGTGTCTTGAATTCGAAATGCGACATACTTCAAAAAGTTTCCGGTGCGACCCAAAATTAGAAAAGAAATTAGGAAACTTTGTTGAACCATTGAAAAAAATGCTCAGGATCAGATTGTAACGATCCGGTCGATCGTTTGAGAATTTTAGCATACCCTAATTTATGCTTCCTCTATTTTATATTGTGATTTTGTGACTTATCGGATGTTTGGTTTTGGATGATTTTCGGAGTGAAACGGTACACACAGTCAATTAGTTGGAAATTTAGGTTGTAAAAGTTGACCGTAGTTTGACTTGTGTAAAGATGACCCCGGAATGCAATTTTGACGGTTCCAATAGATCTGTATGGTGATTTTGGTCTTAGGACCGCGTCCGAATATTGATTTGGAGTCCCGTAGGTCGTTTCGGTGCGAATTGGCGAAAGTTGAAAAATGGGAGATTTTGGAAATTTTGACCGGGAGTTGAATTTATTGATATCGGGGTGATTCCAAAAGTTGAAATAGTTCTCTAATATCATTTATGACTTGTGTGTTAAATTTGAGGTCAATCGGAGTTGTTTTGGTATGAATCAGCATTAGTTTTAGAATTCGGAAGTTCATAAGTTCTTTAGGCTTGAATCGATATGCGATTCGTGATTCTAGTGTTGTTTGATGTGATTTGACGCTTTGAGTGTGTTCGTATGATATTTTAGGACTTATTGGTATGTTTGGTTGAGGTCCCGGGGGCCTCGGGTGTAATCTGGATCATGTTCGGCGTATTTCGGATCATGGATGATCGCTGAATCTGGTGCTTTTGGTTTTCTTATACGCGATTGCGGGTGGATCTACGCAATCGCGAAGAGTAGCTTGGCACTGGGGGAATTTGTTCTATGCGATCGCGTGAAGGGGCTTGCGATCGCGGAAGGCTGGTTGCAGTGAATCTCTAACGCGTGGAGGAGGTCGCGTTCGCGTTCGCGTAGAGGAATTTGGGGGGACAACATGTCCACGCGCTTTGTTCATCGCGATTGCATAGCTTGATGAGGTAGTGCTTCGCGTTCGCAGGGGAAATCTCGCGTTCGCGTCGAGTGTTTTGGCAGCTGTGTACTTTTGTGCATTGCAAACGCAAGGCTCTTTTCGCGTTCGTGATGAAGGAATCACTGGGCAGCAGAACTTAAGTTTGAAATTGAGGGTTTATTTCATATTTAACATTTTGGACTTAGAGAGCTCGGTTTGAGGAGAAATTTTGGAGATTTTTAGAGAGAACATTGGGGTAAGGATTCCTAAATCGATTTTGGTTAAATTACTCGAACCTATGATTGTATTTATCATGTAATTAGGGATTAGAGTTGGAAAAATTGGTAGAACTTCTTAGACTAAATTTTTGAGCTTTGAAAGACGAATTGAGGTCGGGTTTGGGTAATTCTTCTATGGTTGGACTCGATACCGAAGGGGTGTTCGGATTTTATAATTTTGGTCGAGTTCCGAGACGCGGGCACCGATTGACTTTTTGGATCGATTTTTTAATTCTTTGCAAAGATTGTAATTTCATTGTTTGAATTAGTTTCCTATTGTTATATTTATACTATGAAATTGATTTGGCTAGATTTCAAGCCGTTCGGTGTTGGAAAATCGAGGGAAAGGCCTTTTAGTTGATTGATTTAGCGTGGTTTGAGGTAAGTGACTTGTCTAACCTTGTGTGGGGGAATTACCCCTTAGAATTTGTTATTTTTGTGATAATTGTGTTATGTGAACGCCATGTACGCAAGGTGACGAGTTTGTACAAGGACTAAATGTTGAAATTTCTGGTTTTTAGTTGTGTAGATTCCTTCATGCTTTAATTGAGTTACTTTAAATGTTATAGTCATCATATTTAGTCTAATTTCATATGTCTACTTGTCCTATCTCTTATTTGCTAATTGCTCTACTTGTTAGTTGAAATTCGTGTTTCCTTATTCCGTATTCACTATTTAATTGTTGAATTCTTACTTGAAATTGTTATTCCTTGGAATATCTTGTTGTTGAAATTGGTGTTGAGTTGCAAAGGCCGTGATTTCTATTGAGACAAAGTGTTAAGTTGTGAAATATCATTCTATTGAGTTATTCTTCTAGTTATTATTGTTGGGACTCTGTGTACATTGTGGTTGAGCCGTGGTCTCCTTATTGTGAAATTCTATTATTGTTTGGTTTCTCTGGCAAATTGTGATATTGGGCACTTGAGGTGCGATTTGTGATACGTTGTGATATTGATACACATGCGGTGGTATAAGGTCTGGGTGTTGAAATACATGCGGTGATATAAGATGATATTTCGGGAAAAATAATTTTCAAAACTAAATGTAAAGGCTTCAGCGGTGATATAAGGAAAGATTGTGATTTATTTTGTGATTTGAGACTATGAGGCGGTACCTCGGTAGTGACTCTTGTTGACATTTTCCCACTCTTTGTACTTGTCTTTGATCGTTATATTTCTTAGCATACTATTAATTGTCTTTCTCCGTGTAGCACTATTTACTTAGTTCTATGTAGCTAATCTTGTATACTATTCGTTGTTTCAATTTCATTAATGTCTTTATTATTCTGCCTACATTTGTTCAGTCTTTTATTATTTCAAGTAGGACCCTGACCCGACCTCGTCACTACTCTACCGAGGTTAGGCTTGGCACTTACTGGGTACCGTTGTGGTGTACTCATGCTACTCTTCTGCATATTTTTTTGTGCAGATCCAGGCACTTCTTATCAGTCCAGGCATTAGTCGGGATTCTACTGCGGAGACTTCAAGGTATACCTGCCGGCGTCCGCAGGCCTCGGAGTCCCCCCTCTCTATTTCTCTTATTTCATTATCCTTTATATATATAGACATGATGTATAGGATTATCCAGTATTCGTACTTAGAGCTTGTGACTTGTACTACGTCGGGTCTCAAATTGTATATCCTGAGTTGTAACGTTGTTTTATTACAGCTGTTGAGTTTGAGACTTATATCTATTATTATTTCAATTATTCCGTATGTCGATGGGCTTACCTAGTCTTAGCTCGAGTCGATTGTGATTGGGAATCTCATGTATTATTTTACATTTTATCGTGAAAAACTCTTTTTGCATGTAAATTTGGTCGAACCTCATTAAATCCGCACTTATTTCTTCTGCTCTTATTATTTTGTGTGACTATATGCTAGTTAACTACCGGTATTCCTCAACAAAAACGTATAGTACTATAAAATGCATAACGAGCATTTCTCTACTCTTCTCCAAGTAGATCACTCTTGGCAATGGTCCAAAATCGCTCATTCCAGATGTTACCATCTTTAATAAGAATATCTTTGGTCATGAGACAGCCAGTACCTTGCAGATCAAATGTATTTTAACCCTATTTACATTATATAGCCATAGGATTCCAACTAAAAGCCGTGGGTTTAGCAACTGCATGTGGATCCGTGGCTGAGATAGCTAATTAATATCTTATACCACCTGGAACAATACTCCCTCAGTTTATGTGAACCAATTTCCTTTTTGATCCGTGATCCCCTTTCTAAATTTGGAAACAATTTAGCTTAAACTTACAATTCTAGAAGCTTTTATAACCACACAAATATTCTGGCTCCTTTTCGACTTGTTTAGGACCACAAATTCCAAAAGTCTTATTTTTTCTTAAATTCCGTACCCAGTCAAATAGGTTCACATAAATTGGAACAGAGGGAGTAATTATTAGGGAAAAGTGACAACCTTTCCAATCAGCATAGCCTCTTTCTCATCCCACACCACCCTCTCTTATATTGACCTTCCCTTCCGCTTTCGCTATGTAATTAAAATGATTAATTAGTGACAAAATTATACTATAAAAACTGAATAGTCCAACTTGCATCATCCCTCACATCACTCTCCCCTTGGGGCTGTCCTTCCAAATATAGATTGAATAGGTTTCTTTTACTGCTGTGTTTAACTACCTTTCCCTTTATATAAGCATTTCCAGAATAGACCACCTACCATTAGCAATATTTCCAGCCTATTGTTCTACTACATCCGGCCCTACCTATAATAGCCTCGTTTGTTCGGATACTTTTTTTTGTTTTTATAGTGAATGGTTATTATACACCTGTAACATTAGCTGTTATAGATAAAAGTTATCCAAAAATTAATTATTTTTCCTTTTTTAATGTTACATATAAAAGATAAAAGAATTATTCAAATTTAAAATCTCAAATGATATGTATATTTCACTAGTTAAATACTGAAGAAAGCTAATACATTAATAATAAATTCATAACTAAAGGTATGAAGATTTAAACAAGGCAGATATTTTAAAGTTGCCTAGGAAAATAAATTCTTTCAAGATTGATGGAAGTAATTGTAGCTTCTTTCGTAGATTTCATTCTCTTACTCGCGATATAACACTTAAATTGGCGAAGATTCATATCCAAATTTTCAGCAAAAAGGTATCCAATAGCTTTCCCTTGAAGACAATCTAAGAGCCTAACAGTTAAATTTTCTATCTAAATATTTTTTGGAATCTATCCAATGGAAAAGGTATCATGTGCAAATCTTCAAATCTTATATCTTGTGCAGGATAGAAACTTTGTTTAAAGGAAAAGGTTGTGAGATATTTTTAGAATTATTATTATAAAAATTCTATATGGCTGTTATAAAGGAGTAATTTTACAAAGAGCATTCTGCTATAAACACTGTTATAAATATGATTGTTGCTGTTATAGATAAAAAAAAACTGTTATAGAAAGGTAAAATATAACTTTAAAAAACTTGGCTTTTATAGTGAATGACTGTTATATACAGTAGCGAAGCCACATGGAAATTATACTGTGTACATAGGCAAAATATTACGTTTAACACCCTTTGTCGGAATATTTTTTTTATTTTTTTAAATTTAAACACCCTTGAAGAAATTCTTAGCTTCGCCACTGATTATATATATGAATGTTGTTACAGAGAGGTATAAAATCCAACAAATCAACACTGCCTTTTTGTCCCCCCTTATATATATACACAAACTTCTCCTTTTACTTATTGCCCACCATCTCTCTCTCTCCCCCACACTTGCACATAGTTATTTATGGTATAATTTCTGCACTTTTTTTCTTCTGTCTCTGCCTACTTCTCCGAGGTCATGTGGCTTACTTTAGCAGCTAACAAGATCCTAGAGGACAGAGTCAACGATCAAGACTCACCAGCTGATTCTGAAACTTCTGTTGAAATTCAAAATTTCACGTATACATTTCTTCTTCTTTTTTTAACTATAACATTTAAAATTCTTCTATACACTTCCATTTCATCTTATACTTCCTGCCCCTCTTTTTTTTTTTTTTTGAAAAGATTATTTGTTAGCTCATGGAATGTTGGTGGCATTACACCACCTGTCGACTTAAACATGGAAGACTTGCTCCACACTCAAAGCAATTTGGCTGACATCTACGTTCTCGGGTAAGGTTCGCCGACTTTACTGTTATAGTGAGTAAAATTCAGTTACTTTAATCGGACATATTATATCTGTGACCTTACTGTTATCGTGGATGAAGTTCAGTGACTAAACGTAACATTAACCCCCACTTCTTGTACGTTATACATATTTATAAACTTTTGTCAGGTTTCAAGAAATTGTACCTCTGAATGCTGGAAACATAATAGTGACAGAGAATTCAAGCATATCCATGCAATGGAATTCTCTTATTAGAGCAGCTCTCAACAAGACTGATATTGGTCATCAGAAAGCAGAGGTGGGAGAAAGTCAAAAGGTTTACCCACTAAAGAGAGAGAATAATTCACCACATTTTGAATGCATAATTAGCAAACAAATGGTAGGAATTTTTATTACCATATGGGCAAGGATTCCCCTGCTTCCTTATATCAGACACACAAGTGTCTCCTCTGTAGGCTGTGGTATCTTTGGCTGCCTTGGCAACAAGGTACGTACACAATCTTAAATGTCACTATTTGTAATTTCTTCATAATTAATCTTATATATCTAGTCTTTTGCTTAATTACTTATTTTGAGCAAATCATGATCATATACAGGGTTCAGTTTCGATTAGATTTTGCTTGCACGAAACAAGCTTCTGCTTTGTGTGTTGTCATTTGGCTTCTGGTGGAAAAGAAGGGGACAAGAGAGAGCGAAATTCAAATGCCTCCCAAATACAATCACGCACTAGATTTCCTTCCGATCCATTTCACCGTTTGCCCAGCAAAATTTTACGACACGAGTATGTATATCTCTCGGATTTTACATTATTTACTCAACCACTATAATTTTCAGACTAAGGGCTCGTTTGGTACGAGGAATAAAGAATAACTAATTCCGAGACTAAATTTAAGAAGAGTTTATCCCATGTTTGGTTGGTAGAAAACTGCGGTATAATTAATCCTGGGATTACTTATCCCGGAATTATAGTATTTTTTTATTCTCATGGAAAGGTGCAATAACTAATCCCGGAATAACTTCTTTCCAACCCTACGAAGAGTTAAAAGGTGGTTCTACAAAGTAAACGGCTTAATTATGTTTCTTAAAGTCAGACATCCGGTTTATCCCCTACAAGTTGAAAGAAAGTTAATTAGCTAAAAAAGGAAGCATAAATTCTTTTACACAAATAGCCGGCCATATTCACTGTTTACTTTTTCTAGCTACATACATAGACTATATATTAATAATATAATTATGCATATATAATACTTAAATTATGTATATATTATACCTCCGCCGATTATTTTTAGTTTAAGCAGTTGGGCGAGCGGCTATTTAGGTAAACTCTTAAAAAAATGAGATGGAGACAAATTGTCAAAATGCTAACCTACCCCTTGTATCATCATATGGATGCTTACTTATTTAGCAAATAAGTCAAATTTTCCTTTTTTTTTTTTTTTAGCACAACAAAGAAGATTTCACTTTGCAAGCAGTAAATTACTTACAATTATATATCAAGTGGTGCATATCTTGAAGTATTATCTTCTAAATACCACAAAATTTGCACGCAATGATTAGTATATGTAGCTAGTACTATAATTTATATTTTCTAACTGCCACAAGCTACGTAATATCATGCAGCAGGGTGATTTGGCTTGGCGACCTGAATTACAGGATTTACTTACCAGAACCCACGACTAGATCTTTGGTCAATGATCGCCAATGGAGCACACTATTACAAAACGATCAGGTATTCTAAATCATGATCGATCAGTAAATAATAAATAATTTAACACGGAATGTGTAATAAATTTAATTTTTACTCGATCTATTTTTTTAATTTAACAGCCAGAAATTAAGCTAGTTCCACCTTTTATGATTACTTATCTATACAGTGTCAATGTATATAATACTTAGTACTATTTAATAGTATACTATAGTAAACTAGTATAACCATTACTCTGAAGTTGACGTTGAAAAACTTGTAAACTGAAGCTTAAGGCTGAACTAAGAGAAGGCTGTACCTTTGAGGGATGGAATGAGGAAGAAATCGAGTTTCCACCGACATATAAATATAACTTAGATTCTGATGATTATTATGGCTGCAATGATCAGAATGGAAAAAGGGCAAAGAGCCGAACCCCAGCTTGGTAAGTGGCAAAAGATCATAATTTCTTTTTCTGTCAAGTGCAAATTAAAGATCACGATATATTTTATTTTTATTTTTTGGTTGCAAAGATCATGCATGATTTATTCCTTTTGATGTGTCAAGATATCCCAAAACAAATAGAACTGCAAAACTATTCATAATAAAGATTGAAGTAATTAATTTTTGTGCAGGTGTGATAGGATTATATGGTTTGGGAAAGGACTGAAGCAAAGGCAGTATAATAGAAGTGAGTGTAAACTATCCGACCACAGACCAGTAAGAGCAATTTTCACAGTAGAGGTCAAGGTTCAATGTCAATCTACAGAGGCTTCAGAAAATTTTGCCAAAATATTTCATAACTTGTGAAAAAATTTGAAATCATGGCAATTGTGATTGATCATGGTTAAAGCTTGAAGCAGTTTTCAAACACAAACAATAGGCTAATTTTCTGGTGCTGAAAAGACGAGCTAAATTTTCGAACACCAACATAACTTTTGTGTGCACGGCAACGAAATGATGAATTTTTTGGGCAAAGTTCCTCTTTTTCTTTTCAAGTTTTTATGTAATGAAAAAAGGATAAGTTAGACGGGGAGGGATGGCCCATGTTGTAAAAGTACTTACTAAGAAAAACACTTAACTTTTTAATAATGAGAATACCAAGGGTTACTTACCTAATAAAAAGAAAGAAAATGAGAATAGTGAATAACAAAGATTATTAAGAAAACATATGAATCTCAGCCCGGCCTCAAGGGGATCAAGCAAAGATGATGAATTTATCATCAACATGCAGCTAAAGAGAAAGAAACAAAGTCGAAGAATGCAGAGAGAATTCGATAGAGAGAGAAATTTTGTATGTTATTTCTGTAAAGTACAAAATGAAAGAGACAAGCTACTGTATATAAGTAAAACTTACCGCCTAATCTTTGCCAGCTGTACTAACTATCATACTAACTGTAATCTAACTGTAGTTAAGTTAACTAACTAACTACAACTAACTACATCCTTTACACCCCCCCCCCCCCCCAAGATAGGACTGGGAAAAATATTCAGAAGTCCTAGCTTGGACATCAAATATGCATGTTGAGGTCGACCAAGTCCTTTAGTAAGAATGTCAGCTTCTTGTTATGTTGTAGCACAATAGAGAGTGGAGATGAGGCCCTTGAATCTTCTCACGGATGAAATGACAATCAATATCAATATGTTTTGTGCGCTCACGGAAGACAGGATTGGCAGCAATGGCAAGAGCTGACTTGCTACCATAGTAGATAGGCAGAGGGGAATGATTTTTAACTCCCAGCTCTTTGAGTAGACCAAGAATCTACACAACCTCAGCAACAGTTGAAGAGGCTGCGATATTCAGCTTCAGCTGAGCTTCTAAAAATGGTAGATTGTTTCTTAGATTTCCAAGATATCAAAGAAGTACCAAGCTTAACAAAATATCCTGTAACTGACTTGCGTGTATTAGGACATGCAGCCCAATCCGCATCACAAAATGCTGCGAGTGACTCAGAACAATGGGCAGTCAAAAAGACCCCTAATCCTGGAATATTTTTGATACCTTGAGTGCAGCTTCCATATGAGAACCTTTAGGACTATGCATGAATTGGTTGAGACTCCGAACAGCAAATGAAATGCCTGGCCTTGTGATGGTCAAATAAAGTAGCTTCCCTAAGAGCCTTTGTGTGATGACCCAAAAGGTCATCACTTGTTTTTAAATTAATTCTGCATTTCGAGGCCTTAAAACCTCTTTTAGCATCACCTCGATTTGCGCGCGCAGTCCGGGCGCGTAGTCGGAAAGCCTATATGTGAAAATCTATGAAAAATGATAAATTTTGACTATAAAATAAATTAATTTGACTTCGGTCAACGTTTTGGGTAAACAGACCCGGACCCGTGATTTGGCGGTCCTGGAGGGTCCGTAGGAAAATATAGGACTTGGGCGTATGTCCGGAATCGAATTCCGAGGTCCCAATCCCGAGAAATGACTTCTTAAAGAAAATTGTTTTCTGAAAAATATAAAGGTTTTTGAAAGTGAAATGTTATGTGAAACCTGTGGTATCGGGCCCGTATTATGGTTCCGGAGGCGGTACAGGTTCAATATGATTTATATGTGTTATAGGTAAAGTTTGGTAAAAAACGGACTCCATTTGACGTGATTCGGACCTTAAATGCAAAATTTGATGTTTAAAGAAGTTCTGAGAAATTTCATTGATTTTGAGATTAATTCGATGTTCATGATGTTATTTTGGTGATTTGATTAAACGAATAAGTCCGTCGGATGTTTTTGAAGTTGTGACACCAATCTTGGGTAGTGTTGTTATGGAATGGTATTAGCAGTATTATTAAACTTGAAATTAAGTTTTCCGCTTGTTAAATTTTGTTGATTATTAACTGTTGGATTATAACTGTTAACGGATTTAAAAATGAAAATAAGGCAAATAATTCAGTTGATTGGCTTGCCTAGCTTTCACTAGTAGGCGCCATCACGACTCCCGAGGATGGAAAATCCGGGTCGTGACAAGTTGGTATCAGAGCTCTAGGTTAAATAGGTCTCACAATTCACAGACAAGCCCAGAGGCTACAGAGTTAGGAAAAACTTCACATCTATTCTTTCTTGTCGTGCGATTTTGTTCTCTCAATGCTAAATTAAAACCTCTACTCTTGTCCTTTCACGAATGGCGAGGTCACGTACCACTTCTTCAGCCGAACAACAGCACAGACCGGTGATAGATCAACTACGTCTTCGGAGGCTTTGTGGAGGTTGGATAGGTTTCACCAATCTCTTCACTACTACTTTCAGCGGTGCATCTTCTGAGGATCCCCAGGATTTATCTAGACTGCGGTCATGAGGTTCTCAGGAACATGGGGATAGTGGAGACCAACGGGGTCGATTTTGCTACTTTTCGCTTGTCTGGATCCGCCAAGAATTGGTAGAGAGATTATCGTTTGGCTATACCAGTCGGGTCGCCAGCTTTGACTTGGGAGCAGTTTTCTCAGCTATTTCTGGAGAAGTTTCTCCCCATTACTCAGAGAGAGGCCTATCGGAGGCAGTTTGAGCGTCTCCAGCGGGGTTCTATTACCGTTACTCAGTACGAGACCAGGTTTATTGATTTGGCCCGTCATGCTCTTCTTATACTTCCCACTGAGTGAGAGAGAGTGAGGAGGTTCATTGAGGGACTCGTTCAGCCCGCTCAGCCAGCTAGAGGTGGAGGTAGAGGTATTAGAGGTGGAGGTAGAGGTGCTAGAGGTGGAGGTAGAGGTATTAGAGGTGGAGCTCAGGCCACTAGAGGTGGAGGCCAGCCAGCAGCAGGCCGTCCCAGAGATGTAGTTCAGGGTGGTGGGGCCCAGCCCCGATGTTATACTCTCCCAGCTAGGCCCTAGACTGAGGCTTCCGATGCAGTTATTACAGGTACTGTTCTGGTTTGTAGCAGAGAGGCTTCAGTTTTATTTGATCCAGGGTCTACATACTCCTATGTGTTATCTTATTTTGCACCGCATCTGGTCATGCCTAGTATTTTTTTGAGTGCTCCTGTTTATGTGTCTACCTCGGTGGGTGATTCTATTGTGGTAGATCGAGTCCATCGTTCATGTATAGTTGTGATTGGAGGTCTTGAGACTCGTGTAGATTTGCTTCTTTTGGACATGGTTGATTTTGATGTCATATTGGGAATGGGCTGGTTATCACCTTATCACGCTATCTTGAACTGTCATGCCAAGACTATAACCTTAGACTTGCCGGGTTTACCTCGTTTAGAGTGGAGAGGGACTCCTGGTCATTCTACCCGCAGTGTTATCTCGTATGTGAAGGCTCGGCGAATGGTCGAGAAAGGGTGTTTGGCCTATTTGGCCTATGTTCGTGATTCTAGTGTAGAGGTTCCTTCTATTGAGTCTGTGCCCGTTGTTCGTGAGTTTCCTGAGGTATTCCCTTCAGACCTGCCGGGTATGCCACCCGACAGGGATATTGACTTTTGCATTGATTTGGCTCCGGGCACTCAGCCCATTTCTATCCCGCCGTAGCGTATGGCCCCGCCTGAGTTGAAAGAGTTGAAGGAGCAGTTGCAAGACTTGCTTGAGAAGGGTTTCATTAGACCCAGTGTTTCGCCTTGGGGTGCGCCGGTGTTGTTTGTTAAGAAGGAGGATAGATCGATGCGAATGTGTATAGATTACCGGCAATTGAACAAGGTTTCAATCAAGAATAAGTATCCGTCGCCGAGGATTGATGATTTGTTCGATCAGCTTCAGGGTGCCAAGGTATTTTCAAAGATTGACTTGAGATCTGGCTACCATCAGTTGAGGATTAGGGCATCCGATGTCCCTAAGACAGCGTTCCCCACTCGGTACGGGCATTATGAGTTCTTGGTGATGTTATTCGAGTTGACAAATGCCCCAGCAGCTTTTATGGATTTGATGAACCGAGTGTTCAGGCCTTACTTGGATTCATTCGTGATAGTCTTCATTGATGATATTTTGATATATTCCCGCAGCCGGGAGGAGCACGAGCAGCACCTTAGAGTGGTTCTTCAGACCTTGAGGGATAGTCAGTTTTATGCCAAGTTCTCGAAGTGTGAGTTCTGGTTGAGTTCAGTTGCATTCCTGGGTCATGTTGTATCAGTTGAGGGTATTCAGGTTGATCCGAAGAAGATTGAGGCAGTCAAGAACTAGCCTAGACCAGCATCTGCTACAGAGATCTGGAGTTTCTTGGGATCGGCAGGCTACTATCGTCGGTTCGTAGAGGGGTTTTCATCTATTGCAGCCCCGATGACCAGGTTGACCCAGAAGGGTGCCCAGTTCAGATGGTTGGACGAGTGTGAGGCGAGCTTTCAGAAGCTCAGGACAGCTTTGACTACGGCACCAGTGTTGGTTTTGCCCACAGGTTCAGGGCCATATACAGTTTATTGTGATGCATCTCGTATTGGCCTTGGTGCGGTATTGATGCAAGATGGCAAGGTCATTGTCTATGCTTCGCGGCAATTGAAGATTCATGAGAAGAACTATCCGGTTCATGATTTGGAGTTGGCAGCCATTGTTCACGCGTTGAAGATCTGGAGGCATTATCTGTATGGCGTGGCATGTGAGGTGTTCATGGATCACAAGAGTCTGCAGTATTTATTTAAGCAGAAGGAGTTGAATTTGAGGCAGAGAAGGTGGTTGGAACTGTTGAAAGACTATGATATCACCATCTTATATCATCCGGGAAATGCTAATGTGGTGGCCGATGCTTATATTCCGGTTAGTGAGAGACCGCTTGCTTTGGATGTTCAGGCTTTGGCCAATCAGTTCGTGAGGTTGGATGTTTCTGAGCCCAGCCGTGTGTTAGCTTGCACAGTCGCTCGTTCTTCATTATTGGAGCGTATCCGAGATTGGCAATATGAAGATCCCCATTTGTGTGTCCTTAGAGACACGGTGCAGCACGGAGGTGCCAAGCAGGTTACCTTAGGTGATGATGGAGTTTTGAGATTGCAGGGTCGAGTTTGTGTGCCTAATGTGGATGGTTTTCGAGAGTTGATTCTAGAGGAGGCCCATAGATCCCGATACTATATTCATCCGGGCGCCGCTAAGATGTATCAGGATTTGCGGTAGCATTACTGGTGGAGAAGAATGAAGAAATATATCGTTGCATATGTGGCTCGGTGTTTGAATTATCAGCGGGTTAGGTACGAGCATCAGAGGCCTGGTGGTTTGTTCCAGAAGATTGAGATTCCTGAGTGGAAGTGGGAGCACATCACTATGGACTTCGTTGTTGGACTCCCACGGACTCAGAGGAAGTTCGATGCAGTGTGGGTCATTGTTGATAGGCTGACCAAGTCAGCACATTTCATTCCTGTGGCAGTTTCCTATTCTTCCGAGAGATTAGCTGAGATCTACATCCGGGAGATTGTTTGTCTTCATGGTGTGCCCGTGTCTATCATTTCGGATCGAGGTACGCAGTTTACCTCACATTTCTGTAAAGCATTTCAGCGAGAGTGGGCACACGGGTTGAGTTGAGCACAGCTTTTCATCCTCAGACGGACAGGCAGTCCGAGTGGACTATTCAGATTTTGGAGGATATGCTCCGAGCTTGTGTCATTGACTTTGGAGGCTCGTGGGATCAGTTTTTTCCTTTAGCAGAGTTTGCCTACAACAACAGCTACCAGTCGAGTATCCAGATGGCTCCTTATGAGGCTTTGCATGGTAGGCAGTGTCGGTCGCCGGTTGGATGGTTTGAGCCGGGAGAGGCTCGGTTGTTGGGTACGGATCTGGTTCAGGATGCCCTGGACAAGGTCAGGATTATTCAGGATAGGCTTCGTACAGCTCAGTCCAGGCAAAAGAGTTATGCTGACCTCAAGGTTCGTGATTCGGCTTTCATGGTCGGTGAGCGGGTATTGCTTCGAGTGTCGCCTATGAAAGGCGTGATGAGATTTGGGAAGAAGGGCAAGCTTAGCCCTAGGTTCATTGGCCCGTTTGAGATTCTCGATCAAGTGGGAGAGGTGGCTTACAGACTTGCGTTGCCGCCGAGCTTATCAGCTGTACATCCAGTATTTCATATGTCCATGCTTCGGAAGTATCACGGCGATCCATCCCGCATGTAAGATTTCAGCATTGTCCAGTTGGACAAGGACTTGTCCTATGAGGAGGAGCCGGTAGCTATTCTAGACCGGCAGGTTCGTCAGTTGAGATCGAAGAGTTTTCCTTCTGTTCGTGTTCAGTGGAGAGGTCAGCCTGCTGAGGCATCGACCTGGGAGTCCGAGTCCGATATGCGGAGCCGTTATCCCCATCTTTTCCCCGACTCAGGTACTTCCTTCTTTTGTCCGTTCGAGGATGAACGGTTGTTTTAGAGGTGGAGAATGTGATGACCCAAAAGGTCATCACTTGTTTTTAAATTAAATTCTAAGTTTCGAGGCCTTAAAAACCTCTTTTAGCATCACCTCGATTTGTGTGCGCAGTCCGGGCGCATAGCCGGAAAGCCTATATGTGAAAATCTGTGAAAAATGAAAAATTTTGACTTTAAAGGGATTTATTTTAACTTCGGTCAACATTTTGGGTAAACGGACCCGGACCCGTGATTTTGACGGTCCCGGAGGGTCCGTAAGAAAATATGGGACTTGGGCGTATGCCCGGAATCGAATTCCGAGGTCCCAAGCCTGAGAAATGAATTTTTAAAGAAAATTGTTTTTTGAAAAATATAAAGGTTTTTGAAAGTGAAATGTTATGTGAAACCTGTGGTATCAGGCCCGTGTTATGGTTCCGGAGCCCGGTACATGTTCAATATGATTTATATGTGTTGTCGGTAAAGTTTGGTAAGAAACGGAGTCCATTTGACGTGATTCGGACCTTAAATGCAAAATTTGATGTTTAAAGAAGTTTTAAAAAATTTCATTGATTTTGAGGTTTAATTCGATGTTCATGATGTTATTTTGGTGATTTGATTACACGAATAAGTCCGTAGGATGTTTTTGAAGTTGTGACACCAATCTTGGGTAGTGTTGTTATGGAACGGTATTAGCAATATTATTAAACTTGAAATTAAGTCTTCCGCTTGTTAAATTTTGTTGATTATTAACTGTTGGATTATAACTGTTAATGGATTTAAAAATGGAAATAAGGCAAATAATTCAGTTGATTGGCTTGCCTAGCTTTCACTAGTAGGCGCCATCACGACTCCCGAAGGTGGGAAATCCGTGTCGTGACACTTTGATATGGCCCATGATCAGTCAGCAACATATCATCAGATGAGCAGCAGTTTTAAGCTTCACATTGGGTTCTATAGGGCAAGCTACATGCTTGGAACCTGAGAGCCCCAACTCAGCAATAAGCTCTAGAGCATATTTGCGTTGGTGCATTAATATACCATCACCATTTCTTGCAAATTCTTTGCCTAGGAAGTACTTAAGCTCTCCTAGGTCCTTGATCTTGAATGAAGTTTGTAAATCATCCTTGGTCTGTTGAATCAATACAAGACTATCACTAGTGATAAGGAGATCATCAAGATAGACTAAGACTACTAGCATGTGATCTGCTGCTCTGTTGAAAACCAGCATCCACCAAGGCTGAAGTTAACTTGAGATTCCGTTGTCTAGATGCCTGCTTAATTCCACAGAGAGACTTGAGCAGTTTACAAACTGTAAACTTACCATTTGATCCATTGAAACCTTGAGGTATTATCATGTAGACCTCCTCAGTTAGATCACCTTGCAAGAAGGCATTATAAACATCCATTTGATGGATGGACCAATGTCTTGAGGCTGCATTAGACAACACACTCCTAACAGTAACCATTTTCACCACTGGGAAACAGGTTTCTTGAAAGTCTAGTCCTTCCCTTTGATTATACCCTTTGGTTACTAATCGAGCTTTGAACCTTTCTACCTCTCCTGATGCCTTATATTTGATTTTATAAAACCACTTGCATCCTATTGCCTTCTGTCCTTGTGTCAAGGACACCAACTCCCAAGTTTTGTTATCCTTCAGTACTTTAATTTTGGCCTGCATGGCCTCCACCCATCGCTTGTCTTTGACTGCCTCTGAATATGTTGTAGGTTCCACTTCAACAGAAAAGCTAGCTAAGTAGCTTTGATATTTTGAAGAGATTTCTTCATGCCCAATAACTTCTGAAATGGGATATTTTTGCAGCAGCTTACAAAATTTAATCTGTCATTTCTAACATAATCCTTAAGCCATATTGGAGGCTTAGACACTCTAGTTGATTTCCTTGTCTCCTCAAAATGTGGAGTAGCAGAAGAATCAGTTGGGATATCAGCATTATTATGCTCAACAGAAGAAGGAAAGTCCTGTTCAACTAAGGGAACATAAGTTATAAGAGGTGAACATGGCACACTAGATGCATTAGGATGACTAGCAGTAACAGAACTATCTACTGCAACTGGTTCCACAATGAAATCCTGTCTTGGCACTAGAGTTGTATCCAGGAATAATGATTCTGATGAGCTTTCAAATGTATGAAAAGGAAACATGTCTTAATAGAAGACTACATCTCGACTGATGAAGAACACTCTATTTTCCAAGTCCAATAGTCTGTAACCTTTCCGATGTGCAGCATATCCCAGCAAAACTGACCTCACAGTTCGAGGTGCAAATTTATCACGGCTTGTCAAGTTAGTAGCAAAACATAGGCATCCAATGATTTTTAAGCATGTCAGTGAAGGTGGCTTACCAATGAGTAGTTCATAGGGTGATTTATGTGTCAAAACAGAAGAAGGAATCCTGTTAATAATGTATACAACAACATCTATACAGTGCCCCCAATATCTGACAGGTAAATGGCCTTGAAATCTGATTACGCGAGAAATTTCAAGTATATGTCTATGTCTTCTTTCCACAACTCCATTCGGTTGAGGAGTATATGGACAAGAACTTTGATGGATAATTCTATGCAGCTGAAATAGGTCTTTGCGGGCAATGGTAAAAAATTCACTACCATTGTCTGATCTAAACACTTTAATTTGTTTTCCAAACTGTGTCTTGATCATAGTAATGAAGTTCTTAAGTAAGAAAATAACATGAGTTTTAAGTCTCATAAGAAACACCCAAGTCCACCTGGTAAAATCATCAACTAATGTGAGAAAGTATCTCATTCCATTGTGAGTAGCAACTTTATAAGGTCCCCACACATCCATATGAATCAGATCAAAACTATGTAAACTTCTGTTAGTGCTAGTTGGAAATGGCACTCTAGTTTGTCGAGCTAAAGGACAAATTTCACATTTAGACAATGGATTATTATGTAAGCTACCACTACAGTCTTGTAGGCTAGGAATCCTCCTGAGAACTTGAATTGGAACATGTCATGTCCTTTTATGCCATATCTCTATGCTTGCTTTACTAGTTACTGCAAAGGCTCTATTTATTATCTTCCCTAATGCTGCTGATAATATGTATAAACCTTCCTCCTTTTTACCAATCTCCTTCACCCTCCCAGACAAGAGGTCCTGAAACACACAACATTGAGGAAAGAAAGTAACACTACATTTGAGATCTTCTGTCACTTTTGAAACTGACATGAGATTGAATTTAAAAGCTGGTACACATAGCACATCTTTCAGTACATCACCTCCAGTGAGTTGACATTCTCCCATATGAGAAATTGGTGCTGAATATCCTGTAGGCAGTTGAAGTTGCCCTGAATTTCCTGCTGAAGTTTCATTTTTCAGCAAACTTTTGTCACCAATCATATGGTTAGTAGCACCAGTATCAACTATCCACTTACACAGTTCTAAGTTTTCACATAATGCCACATTACCACAGAAACATTTACCTGCCATGTTGGCACTTGATTCTTCAATCGAACTTTTATTCAGCAATTGCAGTAACTGATTGTACTGCTCCTTAGTGAAGAATTGAGCAGGTTCAGCATTGCTACTTAGTTGATATGCAGCTAGTGGGATTTTCAATCCTTGTTGTCCAGTTGTATCCACCATGACTGCATTTGCTTTCTTCTTCTACTTGAAATCATATGGATATCCAACAATATTGTAGCAATTCTCTTTTAAATACCCTGTCTTGTTACAAAATTCACACTTCATTAGTTTGTAACATTCATTTCTAGTATGGCCTTTCAAATGGCAAAAATCACATTCTAAACTATAATTTCTCCTTGGTCTAGGTGTGGAATGGGCAGTAAACAAGGCAATAGGGTCATTATACCCAGCTTGCCCATAGGTACCACCAATAATCAACTTTCTGATTACTATAGCGTAAGCCTTATTGATAGATATAAGGTCGGCATCAATAAGATTTGGCTCCTTTTTTGTTCAAAACTATCATTCAATCCCATCAAAAACTGCAATAGTCGCTGATATACCAATTGATCAACATACTCTGTAGCTGATGGATGAGGTGGCAGTATCGAGTCATATTCTGCCCAGAGATCTTTCAGCTTGGTGAAATAAGTCGACACTGACAAAATCTCCTGTGTTAGGGTGAATATTTCCTTGTGCAAGTAGTACAACCTCGATCCGTTCACTTTGTCAAATCGCTCCTTGAATGCAGCCCATACCTTCTGTGCATTAGAAGAAAATAGTACTGCTGTTACCAATTCTCTGCTTACATTGCTCATAAGCCATGAAGTCACAAAGGCATTACATCGATCCCACTAACTTCCCAAATTAGAACCAAAATCTTCCTTTAATGTCGACCCGTCAACTAAACACAATTTATTCTTACCTAATAGTGCAACCTTCATCGCACGACTCCAAAGAGAGTAGTTCTCCATTCCTGTCAAGATGAGTCCCATCGACATAGATCCTGGACCGTCAGATGGGTGCATGTAAAGAGGATGGTTGTGATCGAGAACTGAGCTAGCAACTGCTCCTGTGCTCGCTTCAGCTCCGTTATTCCCGTTAATAGTCGAATTTTCAGGAATCGCCATTGAAAAGTGCAGAATTAGGGCTCAAAGCTTCTAAAATTGAGTAGATTCTCTCGAATTTTCTTCAATTGGACGAAAAATCCCTTAGAATCACTTGATTAACGGCTCTGATACCATGATGAATTTATCATCAACATGCAGCTTAAGAGAAAGAAACAAAGTCGAAGAATGCAGAGAGAATTCGATAGAGAGAGAAATTTTTCTATGTTATTTCTGTATAGAACAAAATGAAAGAGACAAGCTACTGTATATAACTAAAACTAACCTCTTTGCCAACTGTACTAACTATCATACTAACTGTAATCTAACTGTAGTTAAGTTAACTAACTAACTACAACTAACTACATCCTTTACAAAAGATACCCATTTTTTATTTATGGTCCACTTCCTAGGAAATCTCTTCAATCTGTAACGTAGATGCATTGTATAATCATGATCTTGAAGCTCAAGTCAAATCTTACAAATTCATTTATCTCATTTGAGAACTAAAGAATTGCCAAGCGATTTCTCATTATTTAGCTTCTCATTGGACTTCATGAACATGGGCAGAGCCGGCCCTACGGCTATGGGTTTGGTCGAATCTAGTAAAACTCTATACTATTTGTTCTAAGAAACTTATTAAATATGCACAAATTACAAATTTAGAATCTAATAATTTAAAAGGTCTAATATTCTAAAACTATAAACTTCAAATTGTGGGTCCGCCTTTGTTCATGAATAGGATTTAGGAATTTTTGCAGTGCGGCTAACATTAACTTCTTTAGACAAGCTTTTTCAAAAGGAGTAATAACCTTTGTCAAATTAATCCGAACTCTTTCTTTCTCGAGGATAATTAATGGAGTAACTAAAATTCCATTTTGACTCTTTACGGAACACACTTGACCCTAAATAATCCCTCCCTCTCTTGCCCTCCATTTTTGTTAGCTAACTCTATTTCGTTCGAATTCGAGCTAAGATTTCCTAAAGAAGAGAAAAATCTGATATTATTGTTTTCATCGCTGGCACCGGAGAATGAAGAACAGACTGTGCATATAGTAAAAGTACTTTAGGTAATTTACTAGAACGACTCCTTTTCTATGTGGTACAAAACCTTAGGATGCATGTAGAAACCGGAAAATAATGAAATGTTCTAACTCGGAAACAATTTCAAATGTGGCCAACTAAGGAAATTAAAATATTTCCATCCCAAAGAGTACCCCATCTTGTGCTTCCTCAAAGTATCTATATGATTAGTGCCTTTGTAATTTGTCGTAATGAGCATAAATTTATGTAGGTATTTGTGAAGCTTATATCATGCAATGCAGTTTTTAAATAAAACTTCATATGCTATCGTTATTAAAGTGAACTGATTGCAGATGTTGTGACAGAGTTCTGTCAAGTTTTGTCGCGGGTTGCCATATCCAGCTCGTTTTCCTGAGGTGATCCATTTTCTCCTGTATGCCCTAAGACATGTTAAGGTTGTCCTGTGTGATGATATTGATATTTCAGATGCAAATTTGAACAAAACTGCAATCATATCAGGTCAACTTGGATTATACCTGACATCTCTATTTCAATTCTAGAACAGGAGTATCGCTAAATTAATATTCTCATGGAGCTTCACATATTATTCTAATTGTATAATGGCAAAATTAGAAATTGCATTTTAATGAGTTGCCTAGTGCCCCTTTGTGCATTCCTTTCTCGCCTCACCTGAGTGAAGTTTCTGCTAGTGATTCCACTTATAACTAAATAAGCCTTTAAGGAGTCCATTAATTCTTATGAATAATTATTCAGGAATATGCGTGACTAAACAGTAGCTCAGGAATCCCTAACCCAAATTTGGCACATAACCTTGTAATCTGGTTCTAACCAAAGTCCAGTTTAACATTGTGTCTTGAAAATTTTCTAATTTAGGTGGTGAAAATGGCCATGAACCTGCCCGTGCTGGATTTCTTTGGGAAAATAGATGCTGATTGCAGCTATCTGTAGTGATGTTTCTGCCCTTCAAATGTTGACTCAATTCTTGATGTATGATTACCTGTTTGATTTGCACAACAGCATACATGTTTTTCTTTGTTGGTGCCTAACTAACCTGATTCAACTTTAGGGTATAAGAGCTGTTACAGGTCCCATGGACTGCCATCTGATTCTCAAGGTACAATGAATCTTAATCTCCTTGTCTAACTCTGACTTTTGGTTTTATAGTGTTACCTCAACATGTAAAACCATCTTGCATTGTCCAGCTCTGGTTGGGCCGGAATTTTTAGTGTGACATGAAAAGTAGTGGATCACTGATACATTTATCTATACTACCAATCGGAGTCTCTAACCGAGCAGAGTAACTTGGTAAGTTGTAAGAGTTGAAACATAGTCTTGATGGTCTTACTAGAAACCTTACTTATGATAGGGCTATGTTGGTCTCTCAACTACAGTCCACTGTTTTAATCTGTAGCTTGCTATCTTTACATTTTATTCCTCCTAATTTTCTTTCCCTAATATTTCATCTTTTGATAAGTATTCACAAAATACTATTTTTACTTTGAACTTATAGTAATTTACATTTAAAATAAACAATTAGAATGCATTGCAAATATGAATTATCTAGATGATAATGGTCAGTAATGACGCTTTACCACTTCCTAGAGTCATTACCGGCCAAAGAGGTTTGGCTTGGATAATAATCCGTTCACAATTCATTGTCTGTATTGTGGGGCATGTTAATTGTGTTTTACCACCTCCTGGATATTTGTGTTGGCTTATTCAGCCTCAACATGAAGAAACATTTAAAACTGAGAAGATAATCTGCCATCTTCTAAATGATGAACATGAAAGGTTTATGTTTTTAAACTGTGCTTGCTTGCTCAGCCTCAACATGAACAAAGATAGAAACCCAAGTTTCTAATTTCTTAGGTAATGAGATCTCAGTTTCATCCAAAAATGAGTGGTGGAACCAAGTCAGTTTTGATTTACCATTATGGAACTTTATAAAGGTTGACTTTGTTCTGTATTATTTTGCATTGACAGAAGATGGTTTCTTTTCCACTTCCTAAGAAAGAACAGGTATATCTTAGGCTGAGACACTGAAATCACACTTTAATGAGGTTTTTAAGGTTGCATTATGCAAGTGGCAAATCTCATGAATTTCCTGTGACTTCTATGATATCCATAACATATTTTTTTTTCTTTATCTTTTTTCCCCCAGAATACTTTAAAAAAAAAAAGAAAAAGAAGGGGTTTCATGTCTTGTATAGGAAGCAAACTCAATTGCAAAACAAGCGATTAACGTATATCAGTTTATGTGTTTCTTTAGACTATGTATTCATTTTTTTTCAGCTTGTTGGTTTGTGGAATCCTGACAAGCAGAATTTCAACATAGCTTCTTACTAGTCCTGTACCTGCAAGGTCTGATGAATGATTCAAATCATATGGCTTGAAGCAACGAATCTGCCTGAGGATGTGTTTTATCTGTTGGGTTTGTTATTAATAAATAATAACAAAAGTGGTGGATTTTGTAAGACACAACACTCCACATCAATTACAAAAGAATCTTTTCCTGACGAAAAATACAGTTTTGTCCACTTACTATGGGGAGAGAAGGAACAAGTCATATCGGAAAAGTAGTGACGGCAACAGGGAAGGAAGCGAGGGTGGAAGAGTTCATAGCGGGCTATAGATTCTTTGTAAATGTTGCAATTGGATGGGAGGAGGAAAGAAAAGATAATAGCACTTTGTCTCCTTTTGCTTTGTTGGGGTGGACCAAAACTTTCCACAAAATGTATCTGCAAGGAGATTGTCACTGTTGTAATCTGCGGGTGTTTTTATTAAGTGTGTCACAAATAATAAGGGCAGGATGGAGTAATGTTTTATGGGTTTCAATAACGCTGGTTATATTAGAGCTTCACATAATCATAAAATTATTCTCAATGCTGCTATCTACTGCCTCTTTCTATCAAAAATCGAGTCGGCCCCAACAATTGAGCTGTCTGGCCAAATCCTTGAGGCAGCTATTGAAGCAGCACAACTGAATATCAGGGATACTTCAGTGGATAGCAAAGTCGGTGATGGTGATTGTGGTTCAACTGTAGGTTCTTGGATAATCTCTTTCTCCCTCATTTTCCTCAAGTTGTTAATCTTCATTTTATATGAGCTACTAATTTTTTACGAAACTGCAGATGTTCAGGGGTGCAATGGCTATTCTTGTAGAAATGAAGACATGAAGAAAGTGAGTCTTCTTCCTTAAAATACCCCCCCATAACTCTTCTCCAAAAATAGGAAAATGCAAGGCATCTGCCTCCTAATATTTTTTATTTAAAAGAGGTGTCAGTTATATTAATGTGATTTAACATAGAGAAAAATGTTGCTTCTTTTGATTATTCCAGCTTGCCAAACTGTGATCTAGTTATAGTACTGAGCCAGCTTGCACATTTTATCTTGCAGCGGTGATATACGATTAATTTGGCTGCTCTAAGGATTTATTCAAATCCAGTTGTTTGGACACAAGATGGGTTTCATTTTGTGAAATCCAGGGGGCCTAGAGGTTTCTTTATAAGTTCATCACATTAGAGTTATCACTTATCACAGATGGTTTAAGGTTTATAGACAGAGTGTTCAATTTTTTTTTGTGGAATATTTTCTGATATACTATGTACTTGGTCAATGGGTAGTTGCTTTTGCGTGCTTTCCATCTCCTTCGGATATTGATTTTATTTGTTTATTTTTATTTTAGATGGTATTAGTTCACATTTAATTAGGTTATTAAACAAGTAATGTGTATCATAAAAATTACATATAATTAACTTATAGATGTTATGAAATATATATATATATATATATATATATATATATATATATATATATATATATATGGATGTCTACTAATCAAATATAACTCCCACTAGTCTTCTCCATTATGTAGATAACCCCACTACTTCTCACCATTATTGTTGTAAATCCCACACCTCCATAACCTACCCATGATCTTCCTCCATGATCTCAAATTGGTATATTTATGGAATTCTTTTGTTATACGTCTATGTTGTACTATAAATAGAGGATGAGAACTTATTTTGTAATACACTTGAATATATGGAAGAAATAAGAATCTCTTCTCTCTTGCTCCCTACATTCTTGTCTATTTTCTTGTTTTATATTATTACTTGAGCTAAGTTTCGTAATACGTTATCAGCACGACTTCTAACCAACTTAGGATATGCTCCTCAATTGAGGGATGTTCACGAAGAATAAAGCATGGTCAGGTCTTGATAAGTCTTTCCACGAAGGCTTAGTGGTATTACACAGTTCGTGACACTAACACGATACAAATGTTCTTCGGTAAGAGTTAGGTATATAACCAATTTATTTTACTTTGATTTGGCAAATGGGAATGATTTTGTAATGAACCAAACGTATGAATTATCTCTTTACTGGGTTTACTAAAATTGGCTTTGGCTATAAGTATTTTATATGTGATTAATTTAAAATTGATATACCCATGTTTGTTAAGAGGAAAAATGCATCTGATTCCACTAGTCTTATGTTAGTTTGCATTTAAATTTCACTGATTTTTACCCTTGTTGGCTTGAACAAGTGCGTTAGACTCATTCATTATTTGTCTCATTTTTCTAATAGGTAATGAAATGTTAATGCATGATATATACTACATCTAAACTATATTTTTTGATAGATTTATATAGAGTGTATTAGTATATGAGTATGTACTGGATCGAAAATTTTATTTCTTATATTTCTTATCATTTTCAATTTACTTATTTTTAATGATAATTTTACTATGTCGAATTTATCAAAATTTAAATTTATGGCTATGTAAAATTATGTTCTATTTTCGAAGTGAATGAGACAAGCTGTGACAAATATTATACAGTGGTTCAAGTCCCAATGCACCATGAGGGTAAGACATCGGGTTTTGAGTTCTGATGCTCCATGATGATAAGAGTTGGGTTCGAGTCCCAATTCATTTTGGCCTAACATGCCTTTATATGGGCAAGGCATTGGGTTTGAGTTCCAATACACCATATTGATGATATAATGATGACTAAAGAAAAATAGTATATTTTTCATGAAATGTCCCACTTGATTTGCTCCATTCTTGAAGTGAATGTGATAGCGGTGCATAATAAGTCTAAATGAAGGCAAGTGGTTGTTCAATGAAAGTGGGTGTTCCAAAGACCAAAATAATAATAGTCATCATTATGGTAATTGTAAAATGGAGAACAATAAGGTTTCTCAAAATAGTCTTTCAAAAGGTGAAGGAAATATTTACCATCAAATTGATATGAAAAATTTATAAAGCACGTCGCGATAATTATACTTCATTCGTTGAAGAAAATGTGGCTTGTGATAAGCATTGAGAATGCAGATTCATTCCTGAAGGTGAATGTAACAATATATGCGATAAAAATAATGAATAAAGACGTGCAATGTATGATTGGATCAATACCATACAACTCACCTCTATGGGAGGTTTAAGTGAAATAAAAAGAATGAACATTATTGTGGTTATATGAATATGTTATTGGTTGTGTACATGTGGTACGCCAAAAATATATTGTCATGCTTTATAAAAAGTTGCTAAAGGCAAACTAAAACAAGAAATGGTTTTGCTTATGATGATTTTGACCATGACAATTATTATGATATGATTTTCTCCGTGAAGGAGACATTCACCATATGGATGGTGAGAAAAAAGTCTTGTAGTACAAAATCAATTAAGAGCTCCGAAGAGCTAATTTGTTACTACTCGGATAAATAAAATTGTTCATGACATTGATATAGTAGTAAGTCTCAAAAGAAACTTTTTGAGTTTCAAATATAATAGCCAAAGTGGTTGGCATTTGAGATTATAAATGAAAGGAAGATTGAATATCTTCATATTAATATAATAATACCGGGTAATATGAAAGGTTACACGACTTTTCTTCTATGTGTACTACACATGTATAAGCATGATGATAGAATCACATGCCATAGTAAATTAGATGTTTACTGAAATAAGTATTAATTGGCATGACAGGTCGGCCACCCCGATTCAATTATAATGCAAAAAATTGATTGAGAATTCACATTGGCATATATTGAAGAAATAGAAGGTTCTTCAAGAATTCTCTTTTGATGCTTATTCTCATGATATACCATTTAAAGTTGGGATTGAATCCCTTGATTTTTGGAACGAATAGAAGGTGATATATATATGGGCCCCGTCACCTGCCATGTGGACCGTTTACTATTATATGTTTTTAATAGATGCATCTATTGTATGGTCACATGTGCGTTTGTTATCAACTTGCAGTTTGGATTTTGCAAAATTGATTTCTCAAATTATTATAGCAGAGTCCAGAATATAAATTTATCTTGATAATGCTGGTTTAAATCCAAGTTGGTTTAGCAGAGATTGTATGCCTTCAATTATAGCTAAACCATTGGTTATGAGAACAAAATTACCAAAAAATGTTTTTGTATGAGATGTATTATTTAATATAGAGCAGCACTTGTACGCATCTAGCCAAGTTATGATAAATTCTCCCCGTCACAATTGGTGCAGGGTCAGGAACCAAATAATTTCCATAAATATAGATGTGCTATATGATTTAATTATGACACCACAATGCACAAAGATGGGTTCCAAAGAAGGTTGGGAAATGTGTTGGTGATCCTAACATTAGGGGGAGAAAATGGACAGCTGAAACAGTGATACGTGGAATGAATTATTATGAATACATCTAGATCCTCGTACAAGAAAATGTGAACTTATGTGAACTTGAAGTTCAAGTGATAATTCATTTCCAAAATATTGCCAGGAGCATTTGCTGACCCAAAGCTAAATGTCATATTTCAGTTGTTAATGCTCCAAATAGAATAAAGTTCATGATGGACAGAGTTTATGACACGCATGAAGCGTAATAGACTAATTGGTTCCAAAGATAAAACTCCTTGAAGAAGGAGAGGAGCAAATGTTCAAATGGTCACAATAAGGAGAAAAGTACTTTATAAGAGCACCATGACATAACACTTTATAAGACCTCATGGGAGAGGCTTAGGTACCTGAAAATAAAGAGATAAAGAGATCTCAATAAGTTATACCTTTAGTGGGTAACGACGAAATCGATGTAAAATGATCGTCGACGATATTGTTGATATAATGTAGCGCTCAATATTATTAATATTGACGAGGATCTTGAGCTCAAGTCTGTCATGGAATTCTGACAGATAAATAATTGGCCAAATGAAAAGTACATAATGACAATTGACTTCACATGAAAAATGTGAAGTTGGACGGATAGTCCCAACACCTGAAAGTGAAATGAAAAATTAAGTCGATAGACATAAAGACGACTTGTAGCACAAGATTTTTCGTAACTATTCCGGCATTAGTTATATGGAGATATGTTCTTCTATGGTGGATGAAATCCTTTTCAGGTTTTAATTTGGCAATACATGAAATACTTAATATGCGTATAATGAAAATTCTTGAAGGATTTAAATTGTTAAAGTTTCAGCAGATCCTTATGTGGATTAGAGTAATCATGGTGTACATGATTTGTTTTTGTGTCTAGTGCAATTGGTGCACTAATATATCTGGCTAGAACAATGAGTATAACAATATGCTAGCGAGATATAGTTTTATTCCTATGTGGAGATATTAGAATACAATTAGTGTTATATTTCAAAAGGAATACTTGATGTAGATTTGTTTATTCTAACAAATATTGTCAAAGTTTTTTTGTTATGTAAATGCAGGGCATTACATGATGTTCGTTCTTCATAACAAGATACTGACATCTTATAAATTAAGTGACTCAACACGAATGAGACGTGTGATTTTTTTGAAGAGAAGATTCCAATAATATTAAAGACGGTGCTGCTTGCATAGCTCAATTGAAAGAACGATATTGTCACGACCCAGATTTCCCACCCTCGGGGTCGTGATGGCGCCTACTCGTACAAGCTAGGCAAGCCACGAAATGTTGAAATCTTAATTCATTCATTTTAATCCTCTTTAACAACTTAAAATATACAGATGATCAACATTAAAATAATTGCGGAAGATGAAATCAAGTGGAAGACTTAGTCAAATTAAATACTAAAATCAGTACAGAAATGCCAATTTATGCCCCTACCCAGAAACCGGTGTCACAATAACAACGGACTGTCTATGAATGCTACATACAATGTCTGAAAAAGGAAATACAGTCTGTCTCGGAAACAAGTGAAAACAGAACATAATCATAGATAGAAGAGAGCGTCGGGCTTGCGGACGCCTGCAGGACTACCTCGGGCTCTCTGACTGGACTGAAGGCTGGCTCCCCGAGTGCTACTGCCCAAATGCTGCTCCGATATCTGCACATAGTGCAGAGTGTAGTATCAGCACAACCGACCCCATGTGCTGGTAAGTGCCTGGCCTAACCCCGGCGAGGTAGTGACGAGGCTAGGACCAGACTCCAGATAAACCTGTACAGTTATATAATATACAGCGGAAAATAAACAGAAATAAACAATTTAAATGGGAAGGGGTACATGCTACGGGGTATAATGTCAAATCCGGCAGGAACTTAAGAGAAATACGAGAGAACAACTCAGAATCTACAACAAAGCAATAATAGTATTGTTGCGGCGCGCAACCCGATCTCTTAACATTTACCACTGTTGCGGCGTGCAACCCGATCCAATATAATATTTACCACTGTTGCGGCGTGCAACCCGATCCAATATAATATTGTTGCGGCGTGCAACCCGATCCAATATAATATAATATTGTTGCGGCGTGCGACCCGATCATATTTAGTATTGTTGCGGCGTGCAACCCGATCCATATATATATATATATATATATATATATATATGCCTTTAGCAACAACCATACCAAGTGTCCCGGCAAGGGATCAACAATAAACTACACTATCCCGGCAAGGGATCGACAATATCAGTAAATACGTCCCGGCAAGGGAGAATTAGCTATAACCAATCTTAACTCAACCTCTATTCATCCCAGCTAACACCAATATCCAAATCATAAGTAATTTCCACGAGAACAAATTTAATCCTTGCTCAATATCGAGAATCATCAATTAAAGCATCTGTAGTATCATATAAGAACACAACAACATCAATTTAAGACTCACGGTCATGCTCGACATCAATGTATAGATACTCGTCACCATGCCTATACGTCGTACTCAACAAGAAGCAAATAGCAAATAGGACTCAACTCCTAATCCCTCGAGCTAAGGTTAGACCGAACACTTACCTCAAACTTCCACGGCCAAGTCAAGCCTCAAACACCGCTTTCCCTTTTGGCTCCAAATCAATCGTATCTAGACATAATCGACTTAATAACATCAATAAACACCCAACAATCCAATTCCAATGCTCAATTATAATTTTCCAATCATTCTTTCCAAAAACCCAAAAATTGACCCCGGGCCCGCTTGGTCAAAACACGAGGTTCGGACCAAAATCCGATCACCCATTCACCCACCCGAATATATAATTTATTTTGAAATCCGACCCCAAAACGAGGTCAAATTACCAATTAATCAAAAAACCCTAACTCTACCCAATTCCCCAATTTTCAACCATTAAAACCCTAGGATTATTGATAAAAGTTGATGTAAAACATTAGATAGTTGAAAGAAATCAGTTAATGAATACTTACTTGTGATTTGGGTAGAAAATCTCTTGAGAAAATCGCCCTAGTTCTTTTATTTTTTGTGAAAGTTTGAAAGAAAAATCGCTGAAGTTATGTTTTAAAAGACTCACTGCCCGACTTCCGCATCTGCGGCTCGTGGGTCGCATCTGCGCAACCGCACGTGCGGAAAAATGGTCGCTTCTGCGGAAATGACTAGGCCTCGCTGGGGCGCACCTGCGAGAAAAGGACCCGCTCCTGCGGAACCGCATCTGCAGAAGACTGTCCGCATCTGCGAGACTGGACAACACCTGCGACCCACTGTGCGCACCTGCGGTGCTCGACTCGCAGGTGCGGTTACACCAGAACTGGTGCAATAACAGTGTTTTTCCTAAGTTTAAGCACCCCGGAACCTACCCGAAACTCACCCGAGCCCTCGGGGCTCCAAACCAAACATGCGTACTAACTCAAAAACATATGAACTTATCCATGCGATCAAATTGCCAAAATAACCTCTCAAACAACGAATTAAACCTCAAAATCAATGAAATATCTCAAACTTCTTAAACATCAACTTTTGCAATTTAGGCTCGAATCACGTCAAACGAATTCCGTTTCTTACCAAACTTCACAGAATTATCTTAAATCAAATATAAGACCTGTACCGGGCGCCGGAACCAAAATACGGGCCCGATACCAACATGTTCTAATCAAATATCATTTTCAAATCCTTTAAACAATTTCAGAAAACAATTTTCTTTAAAAATTCATTTCTCGGGCTTGGGACCTCGGAATTCGATTTCGGGCATACGCCCAAGTCCCATATTTTCCTACGGACCCTCCGAGCCGTCACATCACGGGTCCGGGTCCGTTTACCCAAAACGTTGACCGAAGTCAAATTAATTCATTTTATAGTCAAAATTTATCATTTTCCATAGATTTTCTCATTTAAGCTTTCCGGCTACACGCCCGAACTGCGCATACAAATCGAGGTGAAGATAAAAGAGGAATTTAAGGCCTCGGAACACAGAATTCAATTTAAAGGCAACAAAATAAAGCATATTTTACCAAAGTTTTACAGAGACGATCTTCAATAGAATGATGAAATGGATGTTCAAGAAATTCGTTCAAGTGATAATTTGGCAGAATAATTCACCAAGGCATTGCCAATCTCAACATTAGAGAGCTTGTTATACAAGGTTGGAATTCGTCGTCTCCGAGAAATAAATTGATGTTTTCATTAGGGGGAGGCACATACGCGTTGTACTCTTTTTTTCTTGGCTAAGATTTTATCCCATTGGATTTTCCTGGCAAGATTTTTAATGGGGCAGCAAATAATGCGTATTATAATATAAGTGTACTCTTTTTCCTTCACTAGGATTTTTTCCCAATAGGTTTTTTTTTTCTAGTAAGGTTTTAACGAGGCACATTATCTATGGACATCCAAGGGGGAGTGTTATGAAATATATATTTATATGGATGTCTACTAATCAAATATAACTCCCACTAGTCTTCTCCATTATGTAGATAACCCCACTACTTCTCACCATTATTGTTGTAAATCCCACACCTCCATAACCTACCCATGATCCCTCCATGATCTCAAATTGGCATATTTATGGAAATCTTTTGGTATACCTCTATGTTGTACTATAAATAGAGGATGCTAACTTATTTTGTAATATACTTGAATATATGGAAGAAATAAGAATCTCTTCTCTCTTGCTCCCTACATTCTTGTCTATTTTCTTGTTTTATATTATTACTTTGAGCTATGTTTCGTAACAATAGATCATAAATTAATGTTTACCTTTGTATTATTCTCGAATGGTGTGTCATACCTGTTTCATGTGACTGAACGACCGAAAATGCCCTTAAATAAGTATCAAAAGCTTGGTCTCTCTTTGTATCAAAAGCAAGAACTCAGGAAGGTCAAGAATTATAGCTTGGTCTCTCTTTGTATCAAAAGCAAGAACTCGACCATTTGCTGCTCATCATTCAGTTCAGTTCCATACTCACATTAAGTATTAATTCCTTTGCTGCTCTATTGTGAATACCTCAATAGCAGTTTCTCATCATGCCCTTGATTTCTTCTTTTCTTTTTCGTGTCTATAAGCAATATGTCAGTGTTTTGATTGGTGTTACAGAGTAAACCTTAGATGGACGATGACCATTTGCTTTCCGCTTTTCGAGTTCCAAAAGGAAGATCCGTATGAACCATCAAATAACCATACAATTATAGATCAAGTCACTTAAAAAAGATAAAAACAGATAGTTACCTGTATTAAGAGGGAATAAATTACTTTGAAAATAAAGCAGATAACTTGTTATAATAAATTAACTTACACTATCGTGTAATTTTTATTTATATTGTTAGTATATATAAATTAATCGTATTATTCTTTTAGTTAATCGTAAGTTCTGTCATACCTTTTTCTTAATTAGGGATAGTATATTCTTTTTCAAATTTCGTGTCTTATTTTATTATGTATATATCCATACTCATTTAATCTGTTTTTAAGTTTTTATTAAAAAAAAGTTCAAAACTTTAATGTACCATGAAATTTTTCTTGTTTATTGATGATAACTAACTATGTCCTAATTGTGGAACCCATGGATGTTAAACTTAATGAAAGTTGAGTGAAAATAGCACGGGCTAGCCAGTTTTCGGACTGGTAATAAAAAATAGGGAAACTTACAAAAATGTCCCAAATAAATCTCAACTTACCAACCTCTAGCCATTAGTCATAAACTTACCAAAACTAGCCAACAAAAATTGAAACACCAAATAATAAGGTTCTTTCTTTCAAAGAATCACATGCAAAAATCACCTTCCATATTTTTAAGCGTGATTAGCAACATTAGATACAAGACGGAAAGGAAATTTCATGGACGGAGTAGCAAATAAGGTGATGAAATACAAAAATATATACAATATTCCAAAAATCTAAGCAAAAAAGGAATTTTTTCAATGGGTATAGTTGAAATTCATTGAAAATATATAGATAAGTCAATATACAAAATTTGAGGAGGATTGAAGGTGATTTGGACTGATTTTGTATCAAAATTCGTAATTAAATCGAGTTCAAAAAAGTCTTCTGCGACACATGTATCAAACATGTATCACGCATGTATCTCACATACAGGTATACATGGATATACATGTGATACACAATTGATACAAATATGATACATATGTGATACACAAATGATACACAATGTGATACACATATCATTTTTTTTTCATTTTCAGTTTTTACGTCGAATTTTCAATTCAAACCACCTCAAAACTTCACCAAATCATCCCAAAATTGAGATTCAAGCTCCTTAAGTTGTGCCCAATCTATTCTAATAACACCCACTCAAAACAAAGCAAAAATTTGATATTTTTTTGCTTCAAATAACTAATTGGCTAATTTGGCTAATATTAGTAATATTTTATCAATTGGCCAATTTTTGTAATGAGCTACTTATAAATGGACATAGCTGGTAATTTCCCTAAAAAATAGTCAGCGTTTGCAAAGTCATTGAAAATAGTAACTATTTCACTGGGTTCTGACGTCGAACAGGTTTTTGATCCCAAAAGCTCCACATAGCTGTCGTATGAGGGTACTTCGAGGCCCACGACTTTCTTGATCGCCTCATTCTTCAACCATGGGTTAAGATGTGGCTAAAGTCTCTCCGATGGTAGCGTATATTACCGCTGAAATGCGAAAAGTTCCAGTATAATATGCTGGATTATGGAGCTTCTGCGTAAATAGTCATTGTTCCGCATGAACCATACAATTACATATCAAGTCACTTAAAAAGATTAAACAAATAATTACCTATATTAAGTGGAACAGTTACTTGGATGAAAAAAACTTGCTATAACAAATTAAATGATACTGCTCCTGTAAATTTTTGTCATTAATATACTGGTAGTATATATACTATGCTAATATATATATAGTTAGTATATGTAAGTTACTCATTCTATCATACCTGTTTCTTAACTGATGATAGTATATTTCTTTTTCAAATTTTATGTCTTAATTTACTATGTATATATTCTTAAATCTTAATTGAAGATAGTACTCATAGTTCTTTTTCAAATTTCGTGTCTTATATATATATATATTTATTTAAAATCTGTTTTATAAGTTTTTATTAAAGATATTTCAAAACTTTAATGTACCTTGAAAATTTTCTTGTTTATTGATGATACTTTTGTTAGGATGGAAATAATCAGGTTTATGCGGAAGCTAGTAAAGTAAATCTTGAACAACAATAAAGCAGACAACAAAAGAGAAATATTCCAAAAGAGACATAAATATTTAACGTGGTTCGCTCAATTGATCTGCGTTCATGGCGGAGATGAGCAATCCACTATAAAATAGAATACAAAATATCGAGAGAACAACCTCGCGAAGAGGCAAACACAAGTGACACGCTAACACTCTTCCCGAAGAGTTCTCCCCCTAAACACGACTCTCAAACCCCATATGGCTACATTGTGGATGCTACTGAATAAGAAGGAAGGATCTTCAATTTATAGAAGTTGAAACCTTTTCCTGGAAGAAAAGGTACTAGCCAAATATGAGAGATTTATAATTTCCTTCTACAAGAAGAAAAACTCAATTATAGTAATTATATTGCCCATTTTCTTCAAGAGATAGAACCAAATATGGTAAGAAAATCAGGACAAACACCTACCAATTCTCCCCCTTGGCTCGAATTTTCTAACGAAACAAATTTGATCCACCTTCTTCACATAATCTTCAACAAGTTGCATCTCCAAATCTCCGCCACAAAGTTTGTCTCAATGTGAGTTACACTCCGGCTGAATTTCTCAGACAAAAATCTCGATTACCGTCAAATAGGTTGCGGCTAGAACTAAATCAGCTAAGATGAACCTATCTTGAACCTCGCTCTGATACCACTTGTTAGGATCGAAATAACCAGGTTCATGCGGAAGCTAGTAAAGTAAACCTTGAGCAACAATAAAGCAGACAACAAAAGAGAAATATTCCAAAAGAGGCTCAAACATTTAACGTGGTTTGTTCAATTGACCTACGTCCACGACGAAGATGAGCAATCTAATATAAAAGAGAATACAAAATATCGAGAGAACAACCTCACGAAGAGGCAAACACAAGTGACACACTAACACTTGCCCCGTAGAGTTCTCCCCCTAAACACGACTCTCAAATCTCATATGGCTACATTATGGATGCTACTTAATAAGAAGGAAGGATCTTTAATTTATAGAAGTTCAAATCTTTTCCTATAAGAAAAGGGACTAGCCAAATATGAGAGATTTATAATTTTCTTCTACAAGAAGAAAAACCCAGTTATGGTAATTATATTGCCTTTTTCCTTCTAGAAATAGAAAAATCAAATATAGTAAAAAAATCAGAACAAACACCTAACAACTTTGTCCTAACCGTGGAACTCATGGATTTTAAACTTAATGAAAGATGAAGAAGATACGACCATTGAATTGATATGGTAGATATTGGAATATCTATGCTTTTATTTCATTTTGTGATAAAAATCTCTTCTGAGAGTCGCGTCTTTTATTAAAGTCTCTTCTAAGAGTCTCATTAACTACTATTAGTATTCGCGCGGATGCGCGAACATTAATCATATCAAATATTTAAGTTATTTGGATTGTATGTAAATAATCTTAAAATTTACACTTTCTCAGTAAATATAGATGATCATTGGATATTAACTACTGAAAAAAAATTAATCATTTCTTCTATTTTTCTTTTTTGATACCATTCTTGTCGGTGTCATTGGATCCTAAAAATAGTCAGGAAGCAAAATAATAACTCATATTTATGAAACAATCAAATGTTGAGACAATGAATGACTCTTTGGATAAGACTTAACTCTTTTACTACTACTTGAACTCTTATTTGGTTTGTTGATATCTCTTAAAAAATATTTCTTTCTTAAAATTTTAGTTTCTAAAACATTATTTTTCAATAATAATTATTTTTATAATAATGTAATTAAAAATATTATTCTTAATTCAAAACTCATTTTAGTTGGCTATCTAAAAATATAAAAAATTCTTTATCTAGTGAATTTTTTTTAACTCCATTTTGATATTTGACATTAACCATGTTAAATATCTGTGTTATTTGAAGTATATGTAAATAACCTTAAAATTTAAACCATCTAAATAATTATAGATAATCGTAAGATATTAATTAAGAAACACTACATGAAAAAAGACTAACATTTTCTCAATTCTCGTAGTGATAATTTTATTTTTGCAATATTCTCATAGGTGTCATTGGAACCTAAAAATAGCCACAAAGTGAAATAATAACTCATATTTATGGCAAAGCACAAAGGTTGACACGATATAAACGCTTCTTTGATTACGACGTGACTCTTATACTATGACTTGAACTCTTATTTGGTATGATTTTATCTTTCAAAAAATATTTTTATTTTGAAATTTTAGTTTCTAATACTTTGTATATATTATAATAATGATTATCTTTATAATGATGCAAGTGAAGATATTATCCTTAATTTAAAATTCACTTTAATCGGCTATCTAAAAATTTAAATGATTCTTTGGCCGGATTTATTTTAGTATGACTCCACTTTAAGTTTATCGATATCTTTAGCCCCAGAATTTGAATTTTTAATACTTGTATATACAAAAAATTTGTTCTTTGAATCATTAAATGTTAAATCAGTTGATTATTATTACAAAACATTGCATATATTGTCTTAAAATTGTCAAGTAGTTTATTTTTCGACACCATACTTGGCTTAACCTCAACGCAAACTACTCAAATTGCATTCAAATTCAAATTCGAATATCATATCAGTTTGCCAGTAATAGTGATTTTTTAAAAACGACACATAATAAATTAAAAAAAATATTCTAAGATATCCTTATCTTATAATCTATGTATTTGAGTTGAAAAAAAATATATTTGAAATCGATGAGATTAACTTTCAAATTTTTTATACTCAACAAAGATGAAACATAAGAAGAAATTTGTTGTCATCTTTTATTTCTCGTTTTTAGATCTTTCTAACATTTTTTTTAATATTTATTTTCTTTTATCTTATTTTTTATGTCATTATTTCTTTTGTTACAAAAAATTAATTATTCACTATAAAAGGATGAGTTTTAATAAAAATTGTCTACATATGAACTTTAATTATATTTTTAGTCTTTGGTTGAAATTATAAACCCTTACGAAACACATTTATACATTTATACAATGCTAGTGATTCGGCTGAAATTTAGGAATAAGTTTTGGTTAAGCACATAAAGGATCAATTAAATCTGAAAGATCTAAAATCTAAAACTAAAATGCCTATGTCATGAGTAGGCATTAGATGTTGAGTTAAAAGTTTGCTAGCGGGAGCGGCTGCAGAAAATACTTACCTACGCCAGGTTTATGAATTAAAAGAATAAGTGCATGACTTGCAAATATTTTGTCGGAATTTAGGAGGTGACAACCATGGAAGCTTAGCTTCTTAGAGTAAGAAATGAATGAGAGAAAGAGAGAGAAAGAATGCAGTAACTGACTTTACCGTTTTATTGAAAAACTGTAAAAAAAATTTGTACATAGTCCCTTACATATAATACTCACTAACTATCCTAACTAATGACAGCTAATTACAGTTGTACTACTCACTTACCAAATAACTATAATTTGTTATCTCCTAACTAACTAACCACCACATGTGCTCCTCGCGTGCTAAGTTTTATTTCTCAACATTCCCTCTCAAGCTGGTAGGTGCATACACATTGAGCCCTCCCAGCTTGGACATCAAATTCTCATGTTGTGACCTTGCCGATCGTTTCGTTAGTACGTTTGCCAATTGGTCATTGGAGCATATGTGCATTGTTTTAACCATCCCCATTTGAATTTTCTCCCTTATGAAATGATAGTCTATTTTAATATGCTTTGTTCTTTCATGATAAACTGGATTTGCTGCTATCTGCAAAGCAACTTTGCTATCACAGTATAAGGCAACATGCAACTCTACTTCTGCACCAAGCTCCTTGAGCAAACCTGTCAGCCACACCAGTTCTGCTATCACTGAAGCCATGCTTCTAGACACTTTACTCTATTTCTTTGACTTCCAGGATATTTGTGAGTACCCATGCTTAATGATGAACCCTGTCACTAATCTTCTAGTACTTGGACATGATGCCCAATCTGCATCACAAATGCAGTTAGAGTATTCTTCTTACTGTTGCTCATCATAATCCCAAGACCTGGTTCCCTTTTCACATATCTCACTACCTTGCTTCCCAATGTGATTTCTTGGGGTTTTGTATGAACTGGCTAAGTGTTTGAAAGCAAAAGCAATATCCAACCTTGTCAAGGTCAGATACAAAAGCTTTCCCACTAGCTTCTGATATCTTTCCCTGTCAATCAACGGTTCATCATCTTGTACTCATGTATGATCATCAAACTCCTTTTTTATAAATTTCTAATTGCAATCCAAATGGGTCCAGTTTGGTTTTACAACACTCAAACCCAAGCCAGATATTAACTCCAAACTATACTTCCTCTAATTCATTAGTATCCCTTTGTGTGATCTGCAGAATTTGATACCTAGAAAGTATTTCAACTCTCCCAGATCTTTGATTTTGAAAGACTGATGCAGTCTCTCTTTGGTTTCCTCCATTAGCTTCAAATCATTGCCAGTTATGAGCATATCATCTACCTATATAAGTATGTTCACTATGCTGGTTCCTTGCCTTCTTGTGAATAATGAATAGTCAAAATGAATTTGCACAAACCCCTGAAGAACCAGTAAGTTTAACAGTCCATTGTCTGCTTGCCTGCTTGAGCCCATATAGGGATTTGACAAGTCTTCAGACCTTGCCTTCGGTGTTCTCCCCCTGGCTTGCAAATCCCTCAGGCAACTACATATACACTTCATCATGTAAGTCACTTTGAAGGAAGACATTGTATACATCCATATGATGAATATGCCAACCTTCAGATGCTGCAATAGAGATCACAGATCTCACAGTCACTATCTTTACAACAGGAGACAATGTCACATTATAGTCAAGCCCTTTTGTTGTACCCCTTTGCCACTAATCGTGCCTTGAACCTTTCAACATCTCCATTAGCTTTGTACTTCATTTTGCAAACCCATTTACATCCTATAGGAGTTTTTTCCTTTGGTAGAGTCACTAAATCCCAAGTCTGATTGTCTTCTAGAGCTTGTATTTCAACTTTCATTGCCTCTATCCATATCTTGTCTGAAGATGCCTCAAGGAATGTCTTTAGTTCTATTATTGCTGAAAGTGCTTTCAAATAGTCTTGATAAGCTGGCTTTAGTTTTTCATAACTCAGGTACTTGCAGATGGAGTAGAGCTTTGGAGACTTATCTAGAGCTGCTGCAGTGACATAATCTGCCATCCATACTGGTGTCTTCTTATCTTTATTGGACTTCCTAATAGCTTGATCAACTTGTGTAATCTCGTAGACATCTGCAGCATATTCCTACTCCATGTTGTCTGCACTTGTTTGCTCAGGGTCTATAGCATCCAAGTGTCATGCATCTGCTTCTTCCAAAGAATGGCAGTGGCATGTATCTGCCTCCTCCAAAGGAATTCCCTCTGAAGAGTCTCCTTCTTGTGCAACTACAGGATTGACTGTATTTATATTGATGTTTGTTGCTGGCCGTATCTCCATTGGTACTCCAGTTGGCATGATTTGGTCTAAAACCTGCTCATTCAGAATCAAATGACTAACCCGCTGCTTCTTATGCCTGAAAGGGAGGATTGCTTCATTGAAAGTGACATCCCTGTTAACAAAGAAGTACTGTTTGGTTAGATCATACAATATATAGCCTTTTGTGACCTCTGAATATCCCATTAATGCTGTTGTAACTGCTGCTTCCAAACTTGTCAATGGTGTGCATCTTCTTTGCATAACACAAACATCTCATAGTTCTAATGTGTCTATACTGGCTTTTCTACCATGAAAAACTTCAAATGGACTCTTCCCTGTCAAGACTCTGGAGGGTAGCCTGTTCATCACATATACTGCAGCTAACACACAATGCCCCCAGAACTTGAGTGGAATGCTTCCTTGGAACCTCATAGCCCTTGCAATTTCCAATATGTGTTTGTGCTTCCTCTCAGCTATCTCATTCTGCTGAGGAGTGTAGGCACATGTTCTTTGATGAATAATTCCATAATCCTAAAACAGTATACTACATTCTGCATTTACAAACTCTGTTTCACTGTCAGTTCTAATGATTTTTACATTTCTGTTGAACTGTGTTTGAACAAGTTTAAGGAAATTTCTCAGTACTATTATCACATCACTTTTAAGTTTCAATAGATATACCCAAGTCATCCTTGAATGATTATCTACAATTGTCAGAAACATTTTATTTCCATCAAAGGTTTGCACAGCATATGGTCCCCATACATCAATGTGTAACAACTGAAAAATCTCCTCGACTTTATTAGTACTATCATTGAAAGGCAATCTAGTGTGTTTTGCCAGTGGGCAAATATTACAATTTCCTAACTTTATTTTACACTCATCATATGCCAAAGTAAACAAATGTCTTATTGCTCCTATAGTAGCATGTCCTAAACTCTTATACCACAACTTAATGTCCTGGCTTTTATTCCTTCCAGCTAATCCCAACAATGCAATCCTCTTCCTTTCAGCAGAACATTGAGGAAGCAAATAGAGTCCTCATCTTTCTCTACCAATCCCCTTCACCTTTCCACTGCAAAGGTCCTGGAAGATACAAAAACCAGGGTAGAACGCATCACAACAACTTACAGCTCTGGTGATCTTAGATACTGTTAAGAGATTATATCTAAAATCAGGTATGTATAGAACATTACAGGACCCTATGTGAGTTACATGTGAGACTCCTCCATTAGGTAGATGTACTCTTTTCGAGTCATTTTGACCAACTTCCATCCTATTCTTCAATAGTTCTAGGTCTGAAATCATATCATTTATTGCTTTAGAATCTATGATCCATTCATCACTATATTCATTTGCAAAGAAAGCTTTAATACTACCTGCCATATTTGCTGAGCTACCTGCCATGTTTGCTGAGTTCTCAGGTATGTTTTTTGTTGAGGAGATTCATTATCTGATTATACTATTCTACGGTAAAATGTGGAGGTTGTGGAGTGAATGTAGGTCCCTTAAATGCATCTGCTGCTCTCAATCCATATGTAGGTTGATTCTTTCCTCCCCCTTCATCAGTAGGTCTGGTGTCTCCCACAACTACATTGTGTGCAGAATTGCGTCCAAACTTCTTTTTGAACTTGAAATCCCCTGGATAGCCAATCAACTTAAAGCACCCATCTCTAGTATGGCCCTTCATCTTGCAGCAGTCAGATTGGACATTGTAATTCCTTTTAACTTTCTAAGCATAGGATCCTTTTGTGCTTAGCATGGCTGTCATTTTAGCTTTGCCTCCACCAATTGTCATATTTGCTATGCTTCTCTGGCTCTCTCTTTCAACCGGCATAGAGTAAGATGTGTTCACTATTGGAAGTGGCTCCATCATCATGATCTGTTCAAGAACCTGCTCATATGTCTCATTTAGCCCCATGAAAAACTGCAACAACTTCTGCCTCCATATGAAAATTAAATAATCTCTTGACTTTGGGCAATCACATCCAGGAACTAGTGCTAAACTCTCAAATTTATCCCAGAGTTCGCGCAATTTGGAGTAGTACTGGCAGTAGAACTTGTTCCTTGATTCACTGTGGCTATTGTTTTATGCAACTGGAATATTCTAGATCCATTCACTTTGTCGAATCTCTCCTTTAAATCTCTCCAAACGGCACATGCATCTGAGGAATACACAATTCCACTCAATAAATCCTTCGAGACATAATTCATTATCCACGATAGAACGATCGCATTGTTTCTCTCCCACTGATCTGTCAAATTTGGACCATAACTTTTCTTTTATAGGTGCCTTCAATGAATCCCATCTTATTGCGTCCTAGGATCGCAATACGCGTTGCTCGGCTCCATATGGAATAGTTTTCAGATCTTGTCAGTTGCAGAGAGATCAGTATTGCTCCTGAATTATCTGTAGAATGCAAAAATAGTGGATGATTATGGCTCAAATTCTCAAGCAAAGTGTTGTCTGCTGTTGTTGCCATTGTCAAACTCAGAAATCTTCAAGTTGTGCCCTAGAAATCGAAGAAGATTCGGAAGAAGCTGTCTCCTACATTGAAGCTGAAAACTGATGAATTTAGCTAATTACAAACTTTTAAGACCATAATAATGGCCTCATCGCTCTGATACCATGTCGAATTTAGGAGGTGACAGCCATAGGCTTACCTTTTTAGAGGAAGAAATGAAGGAGAGAAAAGAGAGAGAGAATGCAATAACCGACTTTACTATTGTATTGAAAAGCTATAGCCCCTTATATTTAATACTTACTAATTATCCTAATTAATGACAGTTAATTACAGTTGTACTACTCACTTACCAAAATAACTGTAAGTTGTTATCTCCTAACTAACTAACCACCAAATGTGCTCCTCACGTGCTAAGTTATTCCCTTCTCAATATATTTTTTACTTAAAATTTATAAGTTAATTAGAGCTGTTGGTTTAAGTTGATGTAACCGTCAAACGTGGATAAGCATTTTTCATGCATATCAAGTGTAAACATCAAGCGTCGTTGTTAATTACTTACTCCATTATGTAGTATTATATCAATATGAGACTTTCAAAGGTCAAATTACTTGATTTAGCTAGTGTGATATACCAAATGCCAATAATTTTTTCCAAATCTCAAAATCTTGTGTGCACCCATTCTCATTTTAACCCCAGTACAAAAGGATAAATAGACTATTGCCGCACACGCAAACGCGCAACGAAATGACAAATCTAGAAGGAAATGGGCCTTCATGGAAATGTTGATATTAAAAAAATATTTTTTTAATAATATTTTTATGCGTAAACGATAGATCTCGTATATGTAAAAATAAATCTTCAATGTGTAAAAAAAGAAATGTGGTCATAAGACTAAAAATAAGTTTGTAATGACCCACAAAACCATTTGACCCCGTATCTAGAGTAAAAATAGCATGAGCTAGCCAGTTTCCGAACTGGTTTGAAAAATAGCTACTATTTTGCTGCAACACGGAAAGTTCCAGCATAATATACTGGAGAATTGTGCACCTGTGTATAAACTTCCAGCATATTATGCTGGAACTCCAACACGAGAAAAGTACCGGCATAATATACTGGAGATTGGAGCACCTGTGTATGAACTTCCAACATATTATGCTGGACCGGAACGAAATTTTATATTGGAACTCCAGTATATTATGCTGGAAGTCCAGTATATTATACAGTAATACCAGTATAATATACTGGGATATTTTCCGGATTTTAAATGGTGTTTTCATTCACATTTATCTTTACATGAAAAGTGGCTAAATTTCGATTACTTTTGAAACTGTGGCTATTTTTCAACGACCACTTGTAAATTTAGCTATTTTTAAATTTCTCCTGTATCTTGAGGGGGAGAGAAGTCCAAACAGTGAACAAAAGAGAACAGAAAAGAAAGAGACTAACGAGTACAAAACCTGTTTGACTCAAAAGTTGTTTAACACTTTTTAAGCAAATCAATCAATATAGATGAAGGGGTAAATCATAGTCAACCATAATTAATACCGGATCAATGAGCAGAATCATAAAGATAAAAGAGACAATTGAAATGACACTTGGGAAGTTTTATTGATTGTAGAAATTCGGCCTGCCTCTCCTTGAAGAGGTTCAGGAGATTACAATCGGATTATTTCTTCCTTCCCTCTTGGAGGTGGAATCTCTTTCTTTGCATAATCCTAGTCTCTCTTTCATGGAGTTCTCCCACTATCTCCTCTGTTTTTGGATCCTCTAGGGCCCCCCCTTAAGGGGTTCTTCTGTCCTCTCTTTATAGCCCAGAACTTCTCGTGCTTATCATATTTCATCCGGGCCGGGTCGGGAAGGTGACCTCCCCTCATGGGGAGGCCTCGACCTCGACGCTCATGTCGTAAATAGCAGCGCTTAGATGAAGTCGAGTTCGTTGATTACTATTGCAGGGTGGTCGGGACGGGATCACTACTGCTGTGGTCGTGTGGTCAGATTCTAACCAATACAGTTAGTCCCTCCGTTCGTCGGGGTCGTATCTTACCGACCTCGGCGGACGGATAATTTTTGTGACGTAATCGTGGGGTGAGTTAGATTTGCATCTCTTTGGTCGCGTTATGAGTTTCGAAACTGCCCGGAGGCCTCTTTCTAATACTCTTATGTCATCACGACGATTTCGAAACCGAAGAGCCGATTGATAAACAAAACGTAGCTTTGTACAAGCGGTCACAGTGGCGCACGTTCCCGAGAAGCTGAATCGTTTCGTGCCCGGCCAGGTTCTGGCGGCGACCGTTGGTTTTTGTGCCCTAGAGAATTTGTGTCTTATAAATTGAGGGGGTTTGTTACTCGTTTCTCACACTTTATCGCTCACCTTCGAGAGAATTCCCAGAATATCTCCCTTTCTATTAGTTTGAGCTCTTCTTGACTCATTTGCTCGCAACAATCTTTAGCTTTCTCGCTTCTTCCTCAAAGTTCCTTCGTTCTCTCTTTGCAAGTTAAAGATGACAGGAACTCCTTCTCACGATAATCTTTCGACTATCTCTCCGGCGGCCGGGGACCCTGCTTCGGCGGACGGAGACGTAGACCCGATGGAGTGCGAAGATGTTCCTTCGATAGAGGAAATTTTATCCTGCCCGGGAAGGCAGTGATGGATTTCAGCGCCGATGGTGGTGCGGAGCAGGTAAATATTCCTCCCCTTATAGGGGAGATCAGAATAGCGGATTTAAGGGCGTGATGGGGTATTCTTGGGTATGACGAGATGGTATCGGCAAAGAGAGAAGTTAGGGTCCAGATCGACCGCCCCGGGTTCTGCTCGTTCTATGCTTACCCCTTCCTAGTGGGGTACACACTTCCGCTTCCAATGTTGGTGGTCGACTTCTGCCGCTATTATGAGGTGTGTCCCGCCCAACTTTCTCCTTACCTGTACAAGCTGTTCCTCATGTTTATCAAGTACGCGGAGCTAGCGGGTCGGGAGGTCACTCTGAGACACGTGCTCAGCCTGTTCGCTCCCCAAAAGATTCGCGGCACTATGATCCACGCGCGTCCCCGAGGGTCGAAAGGTTTAGTGGTCAAGATGGACGACAGGACCAAACGTCATTTTTTTGATAACTTTTTCTATGTGCGGACCGAGCACCTTGTAGCGGATCCAACTGGTTTCCAGAAGTGTGAAATTTTGCCCGTAAGTCTTCATCCTTGACTAGTGGAGTGCCCACTTTGGCCTCGCTTTCTTCATATCTCATGTTGTAAATATTGATCTATTTCGATGCTTTGCAGTCGAGAAGTTACCCCCGCCTCCTCTAGAGGGGATCCGAGAATGGGTCGAGGCCATTCTTCCCCATTCAGCGGGAGTTCGCACATGGTCGACGTTTCATATGAGATTCGGACGTAGGCCCCTTACAGGTGAGATAGCGCCCTTATTTTTTACTCGTTCTCTTTCGTTTCGATCTTACCTTTCGAGTATTATTTGCCGTGGCCAGGGAGGGTTCGCAGAGTCAGGGCTCCTCAGTTAGCTTTCCGTCGGCCGGCCGCGTCCGCTCGTATCAGAGTAGTACCTGCAGCCCGTCCTTCGTCGAGAGAGGCATCGGTAGAATCTGTGGCTTTGGCCGCTTCGATCCGAACTATATCTCCGGAGGAAGGTCGGTCTGGTACCATTCGTCCTCAGAACGACTCGCCATCAACCGGGGAGGAAGAAGGGCCATCGAAGAGGCGGAGGGTAGTGTTTGAGATGGTTCCTCCGGCAGTGATCAACTTGGATTCACCCCCAACAAACCCAGAGGAAGGTGTTGTTGCGACGTCTACCGCTGAGGGGGAGCGGATGGTCGGGGCTGTTCCCACCAGTCAGAGCCAGGAAAAGTCTGTTGGTGTAGCGACCCAATCAGGAGTTCCCGCTGCTGATGACGCAGGACATCTCGCTGTAGCGGAGAATTGGACCCCTGATGTTGCCGTCGTGACCTTGAGTGTGCCGTTACCGTCCTCGGCAGGTCGCGCCACATCATCGGCAGCGGAGAGGGGAAAGAGTGTAGTGATCGATGAATACGAGTCCAAGTCTGACTTGGACCCTGATGATGTTCGGATGTTCGAGGAGGGCATTACTCGCTCGGTGGTTAATGCGGAGGGGTCGGCTCGTCTCGTTGAGATCCCCTCCGATGTGAATCTGTTGACACAAGGAGGCAACTTGGTACCGCAATTCAGCTTGTTGTGTTCGGAGGCCGAGAACGAGTCCCTGAGGAATGTTTCGGATGTCAAAGTGATGGACGAAGTAGCTGTAATGGGCTTACGGGTATGTTATATCTGACTTCGATTTGTTTCTCCTTTGTTGCGAAACGAGCATCAGTTTAACTGCTTTCTTGTTTTGCAGACGTACATGTTGAAGGTAGAGAACATTCGCAGGGCCAATGTACGGTCGAGGATCTTCTTGCAGATGCTCGTCGCTATCGCAATAGGTGCCGTGAGTTTCACGAACGATTAAAGACTGATCCCCGCAATCGGGATTTGGGCAAAGAGTTGGAGAAGAAGGACCAGGAGCTAATGCAGGTGCTCCGCAGCAAGAGCGAGCTCGAAGAGCAAATTCGCCTCAAAGACGAGGAGCTCGAGGTGGGCAAAGGGGTCGCTGCGGAATGCGAGCACCTGCAAGGCAAGTTACGAGCAATGCAGTTGGAAATGGAACAGAGCCAGGCCAGAGCAGCGGAGATGAGCGCCGAATGGAGCGGGAAGTTGACTGCACTGGAAGGCAAGGTTGCCGATTTGAAGCGCATGGAGAGGGCAGCGTTAGATGCTTTGACGAGGGCAGCGGCCTTAGAGGCGGCAGTTCGTGTACATGAGTCCGAGCGAGAGTCGGAGAGAGCTACTGCAGCCCTTAGGGAGGCGAGGCTCGAGGAGCGGATTGGCGCGGTTGACCAGGAAGCCTTGGCCTTGTCGGATCGAGTTGCGGCCCTGGAGGAGGAGAATCAACGGTTGAGAGCCCAGGCTGGATCATCCCGTGCCGCTGTTCCCCGCCAGGCTCATGAGCTCTGGGTCTACGCTGAGGCTCAACGTGATATTTTCAAGAGCTTGTGGGAGGCGGGCACCGTGGCTGAGGCAACTTTCGAGGAGGCGCGTCAGAAGGCTCGTGAGGCTCGAGCGAATTGTGGATATAATGTGGCGATACCCAAAGCTGATGGGGACGCCAGTGGTGATGATGATAACGGCGGTGTTGGCGCCGAGTGATAGAAAGTTGTGTTTCGTTATTTGTCGTTTTTTTTTGTTTCGTATGTCGATGGGCGTTTGTTTGTTTGTTGCTGTCTTCTTCCCCTCTTTCCGCTTTTTTTTAATTGGCTGGCCCGGACCAGATGTAAACGGCAATAGCCCGTATTCCTGACTTCATGAATAAAGAATTTTTCTTCGCTTCTTGCTTTACATTTCAGTCCTCTATTGATTTACGATCTTTTCATGGGGTGGGGGCTCGTCAGACGAGTCCCGGTTCCCCTTATGTGACGAAAGTTTTTGGTCGCGGGATTTGTTATGAACTCTTCGAGAGGATTGCTCGTCTTAGCTTGAGCGAGGTCGAACCTGTCGCTCCTTGATGGTATTCAGGCACAGCTCGAATCCCAGTTCAATCGAGGTCGAACTGTCAAACTTTGATGGCGAAGACATTTAGCCCGAGTCTCAGTTCGATCGAGGTCGAACTGCCAAACTTTGATGACGAAGGCACTTAGCCTGAGTCCCAGTTCGAGCGAGGTCGAACTGTCAAACTTTGATGGCGAAGGCACTTAGCCTGAGTCCCAGTTCGAGCGAGGTCGAACTATCAAACTTTGATGGCGAAGGCACTTAGCCTGAGTCCCAGTTCGAGCGAGGTCGAACTATCAAACTTTGATGGCGAAGGCACTTAGCCTGAGTCCCAGTTCGAGCGAGGTCGAACTATCAAACTTTGATGGCGAAGGCACTTAGCCTGAGTCCCAGTTCGATCGAGGTCGAACTGTCACTCTTTGATGGCGAAGGCGCTTAGCCTGAGTCACAGTTCGAGCGAGGTCGAACTATCAAACTTTGATGGCGAAGGCACAGCCTGAGTCACAGTTCGAGCGAGGTCGAACTATCACACTTTGATGGCGAAGGCACTTAGCCTGAGTCCCAGTTAGATCGGGGTCGAACTATCAAACTTTGATGGCGAAGGCACTAGCCTGTTTACATTGAAGGTTCAACGCCTCGGGCGTTAAGTGTCGGCTTCGTTTTGGCTTGTGGTTGTATGTTGTACCCGTGCTATGATTGTTCGCCTGACCGTGGCATTCAGGTTGCTTCGAGGTGATTTTTGATTCCTCGTTTGAAACACCTCTACGCCGGTTTCCGGCCTGACGCAGTATGGTGGATGAGGGGGGGGGGGATTCTCCATTCTTTTGCTCGGCGATCAGGAGGAGAAGGGGGGACACTTTGCATCACTTCTTTCCTCGCTCGGGCTGTTCGAGGTCAACAGGGCGGAGGATTTCTGGCTCCCGTTGGCACATTCGATTCTTCTTTTTTTTGTTTGATGCGCCTCCATTGACTCTGGTTTGAGTCGAATTTTCTTCTTGGTGTTTCTTTTTCTTCGATCCAGGAAGAACTAAGTATTTTCACTAGGAAATCCCCACAGACGGCGCCAAATTGTTTGACTCAAAAGTTGTTTAACACTTTGTAAGCAAATCAATCAATATAGATGAAGGGGTAAATCATAGTCCACCATAATTAATACCGGATCAAAGAGCAGAATCATAAAGATAAAAGAGACAATTGAAATGACACTTGAAAAGTTTTATTGATTGTAGAAATTCGGCCTGCCTCTCCTTGAAGAGGTTTAGGAGATTACAATCGGATTATTTCTTCCTTCCCTCTTGGAGGTGGAATCTCTTTCTTTGCATAAGCTCAGTCTCTCTTTCATGGAGTTCTCCCACTATCTCCTCTGTTTATGGATCCTCTAGGGCCCCCCCTTAAGGGGTTCTTCTGTCCTCTCTTTATTGCCCAGAACTTCTCGTGCTTATCATATTTCATTCGGGCCGGGTCGGGAAGGTGACCTCCCCTCATGGGGAGGCCTCGACCTCGACGCTCATGTTGTAAATAGCAGCGTTTAGATGAAGTCGAGTTCGTTGATTACTACTGCAGGGTGGTCGGGACGGGATCACTGCTGCTGTGGTCGTGTAGTCAGATTCTGACCAATACAAAACCAAAGTGAAAAAAGAAGAAAAGGAAAAAGGGACAAACCTAGAAAGAAAAGAGCACTTGAACGGAAATTGCTGAAAATTTGAGGTTTCATTTGCTGGGTAATTAGGTTGGAAATTTGAAAGCAAACCAAGATTATTAGTGGAGTACTATGTTTCTAAGTGGTCACGACTCACGATTCATGTCATTAAAATGGTCCCACTAGGATTCTTTCAAAATATTCTACAGCTCAAAGAGTATTTTATACTACTGTTTTTGTACAGTTATGGACGTGTGCGCCATTTCTATAGCAATTTTCCCTAATCGTAACTTTTTTGGTTAAGTTTGATATTATAATTAAACATAACAAGTAATTCACCGAGATAATGGTCTTAATAAGCTCAAAAAGGATTTCTTGGTATGATAATGTTTTCTTCTTTAAGTTTATCACGAAAAAAGTTTGAATGAGAAAGAACTTTACATCTTATGGTCAGTGGCGAAACCATAAATTTATTTAAGGGTGTTCAAAATTGAAAGAAGTGAAAAAAATTCTCCAACAAAGAGTGGTTAATCTATGATATATACCTCTAAAATCTAATATTTTACTTAGTACACAATGTAAATTTTCGACGAAGTGATCACCCTTCAAAACATATAGCTTCGCCCTGTAACATCGGAGCCTACCACTAGATTTCGTTGAATCCACATCACTAAAATTTGTGTGTATAAAGGAAGTCTTAGGATTAGGAACTTATTTTAATTTTGAAATTGTAGGTGCAAATATGGTAACAAAATTTGTTTCACGTGGTATACCATCAACATATTACTGGCTCGTTATATTCTTTCTTTGAAGATTTGAATTTTTTTGTTTATCTTTTAGCCTTGTTTTAGTAAAATTTTTCAAATTTTCAAAAACAAAAAGGGAAAAAGCAAGTATTCGAAATGACGCGTCCTCGAATTCAGGGCCCACTAGTGTGGAATATTTACCGTACGATATTTCCATATTATTTCGAGGTGCCCTGTATTATCGGCGAGTCAAGATATTTCTACTCGTTTTCCATTTCTTTAAAAACGGTCAAAGTGCCAAAAACGAAATCAAAAGGCATAAAACTTGCGCATAGGGTTCTTTGAAATCGTGAAAAGAGAGAGAGAGAGAAATGGCAGAGCAGCTAACGGAGGAGCAGATCGCTGAGTTCAAGGAGGCCTTTAGCCTTTTCGACAAGGACGGCGATGGTAATACTACTCATTTTATTCTAAACATTACGGTAGTCTGATGATGTGATAATTTTTTTATGCATTTTTTTGGGTGGCCGAGGCGTTGTTTATGTTATTGCATCTGATTTGTTGATTTTAGAGTAGATCTAAGCTTTAGCTACACATTTTTTGGTTGACTTTCAATTTTCGCGATTTACTGGTCAAGTGTTACAAATTACTATTGAAAACCTAAATTACGCCGTTTAGTTGGTTTTGTTGTACTGGTATAAGCTGAAGAAAGAAAAATGCTTAGGAACTAAATTTCGTAGGATTGGTGGATCGTTTAATAGTTGAAGACGTTGAAGGACTTGGAGTTTAAGTATATCAGTGATTGTTCAATTTCGCTAATCTGCTCATAGAGAATATCGAAAATATTTAGGGAGGAAGAGCCACTTTTTATTTATTTGTAGAGTTGTTAGTAATGGAACTAGCTTTTACTTTTCCTGAAGGTGTGCCTAATGTGTTGCATATGAAAATTTTGTGTCACATTTGGCAATTTCTAGCACACTTAAACTCTGTTTGAAGTTTTGCATGTATCATTCGATTGATTGGTTGATCGCGTCTTGCAGCATTTATGGAAGTCCTTGTTTACTTGTTCTTGTACCGTTTTTTATTATAATTCGTGAAGTGCCTTTACTAAGCCGGTTTACAGTATAACCCGTGTTTTTTATTGGAGCTGTTTCAAAACCCAGAGAAAGATAAAAGTTTATGTGATCCGTTTTGGCTGGATAAAGTTTTGGGAGGGGGGGGGGGATGCTTTTTCATATGATGCCCTTGCATAGTTTTATCACCTTTTATTTTCTCAATGTAATTGCACCCTCTTTGCTCCTTAAAGTCTCAATGGAGATTCTTCATTTTATTCTCCTAAGGAGTACTCTCTGTGTTAATATTTTGTTAGTTAGTTGTGATTATATCTCAATAAATAACCTATGTGCCGCGAGTGAAATCAAAAGCTCTAGTTGTGATCTGAAATTTGCTTTTATAGGCTGTATTACTACCAAGGAATTGGGAACAGTGATGAGATCACTTGGTCAGAATCCCACTGAAGCTGAACTACAGGATATGATCAGCGAGGTTGATGCTGATCAGAATGGAACCATTGATTTTCCAGAGTTCTTGAATCTGATGGCGCGTAAGATGAAGGTATAGGAGTTCTAGCTTTTTTAATATTATGTTACAATCTTTCTTATTTGGCCCTGTTGAGATATTTGTGATGATGTCAGGTTTTCGCAAGTTCTTTTTTCAGATGCCTCCTTGAAAATTGATCTTATAGACAATTTGGACTTATTTGACTAGTGTGGATGCCAACTTTGCTGTTATTATCCTTTCTGTTTCTTGCAGTTGTAGTTGTTTTATGCATATACCAATTTGTGTTCATATCTTAGTGCTCTGATTTTTTTTGGTAAATTATTTTCTGTGATTAGGGATTGTCATTGTGTATTCCAGCTTCATATATATTCGTACTTGTCAGATATCAGCTTGATAACATGCAGACACTGTTCATTTTAAAATATTTGTCGTATTTCAACGTGACCATTCAAAAGAAACATTGTTGTATGTTCTGCGGGCATCGATGAGACATTTTGACAAGATTTGTTAGTAAGAAGGTTTTACGATTAATCATTCTTTCTTAGGAAAAATGGTTCTTGACATGCAGAGGACTATGTAAATATCCAAGTCGCCGTCCTGAGATAATATCATCACTGAGGGATCAGTGATTGGTTAATTCTTCCTTTCGTTTTTTAGCATTTTGTTATTGTTTCCCCATTGAATCTTATAAAAACATGACAAGACAGAAATATGCTTTCTTCATCGCTTGTCAAATATTCTTAATTGTCAAATCTAGTAGAATTGTGCTCAAATAATAAGTTTTTATACTTGGGAAAACAATGTACCAGCTTTTACCTCTTTCATGATGAAATATGATTTGGACTATTCTTGTGAAGGACACTGATTCTGAGGAGGAACTCAAAGAAGCTTTCAAGGTTTTCGATAAAGATCAGAATGGCTTTATTTCTGCAGCTGAGGTACCTTTCTGTAGAAAAGTTATTTTCTGCAAGTAATTATGAGTAAAGTGCAGTTTAACATGCTAGTTGTATTTTCCTTAGCCAGTATTGTGTGCATCCGATATATCTCCAATTTACATTTCAGCTTCGTCATGTAATGACAAACCTTGGAGAGAAGCTGACTGATGAAGAGGTGGATGAGATGATCCGAGAAGCAGATATTGATGGTGATGGGCAAGTTAATTACGAGGAGTTTGTCCGCATGATGCTTGCCAAGTGATGACTTTAGATTCTCGTGTATTTTGTGACTGGCCACTTAGTTACTATAACTTCTAGCTGGCAGTTTATATTCTGTGTTGTTGTTAAGACAAACAAATGTACCGTATGCTTTTACTAGCATCTAGACTCCTTTCAGTTTATATGTTTTAACTTCTGGGCTACTGGTGTATACAGCTATAGTCCCTTGCCCATCCAAAGGGTAAAAGAAAAGAAGAATTTAGATAGTTCATTGGTAATATCTTGTTTGTTGCTTTGGTTTCTTTCCAGGCTACACAGTGTGTGTGTGTGCGTCTAACTGTTTTAGTTTCCCTTTGTTTCTGTACTTTGCTTCTATCAATCAGGTCAAATGAAAGGTGATATATCCTAAAGCTAGGGGTGCCAAAGTTAGGCTCAAAAATATGTAACCAGTCTAGCCCTCCCAATATTTCACAGCTTGGGCATGCAATATTTTCCTGATGGGCTGATTGAGCATAACTCAATCGGAATCTGACTCGTGAAAAAAGGTTTCAACGCGTTAGGTTGCCGAAACTTCAACCTGTAAGAAACCGTTAGGCTTCGCGTTTCTTACCGTTTCATCCCGATTAATTCTTCTTTGGTTGCTGGGTTTTTTATGTTTATTCTTGTAATGTGTTTTAATACTCATTGAAGTCAGCTTTAATATATTAACCTTGCTGCCAACTTGATGAAATTTTAATCTCATATTCAAGTGATTTGATACCTATGAATAATCTGGGTATGAGGTCATGATTTAGAATTCAGGATGAAGAATTATCTTAATAACCTAATCAGAGAATTTATTTAAACAAACTATGCCCATAATGATTTGAATATATACCTTATTTATCATAATCGAAAAAGAAACAGTGTTTTAAAAGGCGCGGGTGTAAGGTGAGGCGTTTTACATATGCCTCAGCGAGGCGTAAATTCCGACGCAGGGGCGTAAGCCCCTTGAGTATATAATTTTTAATATTTTATAAAATAATATAATTATAGTAAATATTTATAAATAAGTAAAATTGCATAAAAATTGAAGAAAACTATAAATATGTGAAATATATATATCTATATTAAAAGCATGAATACAATATCGGTTTACAAAATAACCTTATAATATTATGCATATTAACTCATAATAAAAACACATAACCGAAATACTAGATATGAGCCTTATAATCCTATTAGTTTTAGGACATAATAGTACACGTTAGGAATCCTACATGATTACCCTTAGGAATCCTATTAATATAATTACTTTCGGGCTATCTAATTCATATAAAATTGAACAAGTAAATATCTTTAGTCATGTAATCCTATTACTTTTATGATATACTTCTTAAAAATNTTCTTCTATCATCCAGTAGACCTTCCTCATCGCTTCCAGGTCGCGTAGATACATCTCGCAGTACTAACATACTCATCATATAGCTATCCAGCCGTCGTTCCCGCTAATAGGGACAATACCGAACGTATAAGTTCAAAACACAGCTCACGTAATCAGCATCTTGGTGCTCAAGCCATAGGCAAAAATCCGGCCTCAAGTCCACCAGACTGGCCCAACATCAACTCACAGAGATCACATCTCGCCCCTTGATCGGGGAATCACAAGCTATTAAGGCACGTCTGATACTGAGCGCTCCCGCGCGCGTACGAACACGTGGAAGGAATTTCAAGAGTTTCTTTTCAAGCTGAATCAAGGACGCACGATAAGAATTCAAGAATGTGAAGTTTTCCTAAAGGTTCTGCAGCCTCTCGAGGATAAGTACAGACGTCTCTGTACTGATCCACGAGACTCTACTAAACCGGCTCATGACTCGCGAGAAAAAGTAACCTAGGCTCTGATACCACCTTGTCACGATCCAAACCCCGGTCATGATGGCGCCCAACACACTGTTAGGCAAGCCCGACCATTTACACAACCTTAACCAAATAACCTAGATGGATAAATAAATATTCACAAAAAAAAAATAACAATTTAAGTGCGGAATATCTGAAATAATTTCTAACATCCGAAAAACCCCAAAATAAAATACTAAATAGCCCACAGGTCTGGTGTCACAAGTCTGAGCCTCTAATGCATGAGTATTAACCTACTACATAATGTTTCTCTAGAAATATGGAAAACAGATAAATAAAATAGAAGGAAGATCAGGACTGCGAACGCCAATTTGCAGCTACCTTGAATCTCCCGAATGTGATGCTAGGTAGAGATAGATCTCACTCAGCCTCAGTGGGTACACCTGAATCTGCACACAAGGTGCAGGGAGTATTGTGAGTACTTCCAACTCAGAAAGTAATAAATATAAATAAAGTCTGAGGATAAGAAATCCTAAATAAACACAAAGCAAAGCTATAAATACAACAACGTGAACCAATAGCATAATACTGTAAACATTAAAAACAATTATAATAAAGTCACACCAGAATAAGAATAAATGACAATTAAATATGCAATGCAACACATAAACCGGTACCTCCAGTACCCCGCTGCGGCCGTGCAGCCCGCTCCATTTATTTAACGTCGACGGCGCTCACTGGGGGTGTGCAGACTCCGGGAGGGGCCCCTTACGGCCCAAGCGCAATAATAAGCCATATCGTGGCATCAAACAGGCCCTCGGCCTGATATCAATATCAATATCATACCACTGCGGCGTGCAGTCCGATCCCATACTCAGTCCAATATCACATAAGCCTTTCGGCACAATAATATGAAAATATTCAGCCCAAACTTCATTTAAAAATATTACTTTAGTTTCTACATTTAGAAAAATGGCTGAGTTTACAAAACAGTATTAAATTCTAGGACTGAGTTCAATGATATGTAAAAATGGTAAGAAACCAGTAAAAATAATCCCTGAAGGATTCAAGTAGTTGGCACGAAGCCCAATTATGATAATTATTCCATTTTCTATAAGGATCACAAAACTACAATCAATTAGGTAGTAATTTTATTAAGCGGGACGGACCAAGTCACAATCCCCGACGGTGCTCTACCCCACGCACGTTATCCGGCGTGCAAGTCACCTCACATAGCACTACATTGTGCAAATTCGGGGTTTCAAACCCTCAACACAGCATTTACATTTATTACTAACCTCAAGCCGGCCAAAATCCTAGCTCGCTATGCCTTTGCTTCTCAAATCGACCTCCCGTGCGTCGAATCTGACCAAAACCACAACGAATACGTCACATTATGCTATAGGAACAATACCCAGGAGAAAACAATCGAAAAATAACTAAAATCTCGAAATTAGCAAAACTCGAGCCCCGGACCCACTTCTCGAAACTCAGAAATTTATATATCAATACGTTCCTTATCTCCTCACGAGTTCATACATACCAAGAACTCTCAAATCCGAGCTCAAATGGCCCATCAAATCCCCAAATCAAATTTTAAAATCCCAAGCCCTAGTTCTTCAATTTTAGGCTTAATTTCCATGAATTTCTAGACCAATTTCACAATATAATCGTGTTTTAAATTCAAAAATCTTACCTCCAATCGATTCTTCTTGAATCCCTCTTCAATTTCCTTTAAAAAGCTCTCAAAAATATCAACAATGGAGTAAATGAGCACCAAAATCGCGACTGGCGTGTTTTAAAACATTCTGCCCAGGTATTTACTCTTCGTGATCGCGGAGAACAATTTTTCCAGCCCAAAATTTACTCTTCGCGATCGCGGTCAATGCTTCGCGATCGCGATGAACAGTTCCCAGTTCTTCCTAACAGCCTCCAGTATAACGGTCACAACTTTTTGCACACAACTCCAAATTACAAATGGTTTGATGTTCTGAAAACTAGAACATAGGGCTATAATTTCATATGTTGCTCATTTCCTGGATCCTTATACATTGCGAGATATAAGCTTTCAAAGTCATCCCTGTGTATTAGAGACCTTCCCGGGCAGCCTATAGTGTAACCACCATAACTTTTTGTACACAACTTCAAATTCCAATTAATTTACCTTTCTGAAAACTAGACACAAAGGAATACAATTTTCGTTTTTGAATCATCTTCAAATTCCTTATAGATTTTGAGATATAAGCTTCCGAATTGGGATCAACGCAACAGAATATTTCTTCTCCACGATCGCGAAAGGCTTTCCGCGATCGCGATTCATTGGCACGTTTCTCACATTTTACTCACCGCGATCGCGACCTATTCCCCGCGATCGCATAGAACATTGCTGTAGCCAAAAACCAGCAGTTAAAAATGGCCTAAAAATGGTCCGAAACCACCCCGAAACTCACCCGAGGCCCCCCGGGACCTCAACCAAACATGCCAACCAATCCTAAAACATCATTCAAACTTGTTCCAATCTTCGGAACGCTCAAAACAACATCAAAACAGAAATTTTTCGTCGTATTCAACCTTAAAATTTTCAAAAACTCTAAAAACACATTTTCGATCAAAAAGTCTACCAAACCTCGTCCAAATGATCTGAAACTTTGCACGCACATCCCAAATGACATAACGGAGCTACTGCAACTCTCAGAATTCCATTCCGACCCCTATATCAAAATCTCGCATATCAACCGGAATTCGCCAAAATACTAACTTCGCCAATTCAAGCCTAATTCTACACCGGACCTCCCAAAACCACTTCCGATCACACTCCTAAGTCACAAATCATCTCCCGGAGCTGACCGAACCATCGAAATTCACATCCGAGCCCTCTAACTCATAAGTCAACGTCCGGTTGACTTTTCCAACTTAAGGCTTCTTAAAAGAGACTAAGTGTCTCATTTCTTATTAAAAACACTTCAAATCGACTCTATTACACAAGATATGGATAATGAAGCATAAGGAAGCTGAAAATGGGGAAATCGGAGCGGTAACTCATGAGACGACGGGTCGGGTCGTCACATGCAATAACCTATTTTTGGACTACAATACCTTCTATGCTAATTTTTAATATTTAAGATTTTAAAATTTATAAATTTGTCTATTAAATTCTTACTAAAAATATGTAGGAAGGTTTAATAAAATTAATTTCATAAGAATCATCCGTATTGGCAATACATTACCACTCCATAATGTCCAATACCAAAATAAAAAGTAATATTAAATGGACTGCATAAAGAGTTGAAATTGAGAAAAAATACCCCCATGATAATATATTTTTATATTATATTTGAACTATTTTCCTACTCAAATAATATTTCTTAATCAATTTTTCGTGTAATATTAAAATAAATACCCAATTATTAAATAACACCTAAGAAAATATTTAAGAATATAAATGTATGAGAAAGAGAAAACAAAATGGTTGGTAAGAGTCAATACTACTAATGATTCTACAAGCATAAAGATCTAAAAGTGAAATGTCATATCAATCTTTTACTCTTTGAAAATAAGATTTATGGTGGATAAAACTATAATTAAGATTAAATATTAAAAACAAGAGATGAACTAATATTAAGATCTGAATCAACATAGAATAAATTATTTTTTATGTCAAAATCAAATAATTAAATTTTTTTATTAATTATGTAACAAGAGAATCCAATTCAATAATTTTTTAAATTCATCATATGAGTAAAATTATTATTCAAACTAAAAAAAACTTAAAGTACATAAATTTATTCCATAAAAAGAGCGTTCGAACACAAAGTAAAAATGTTAGTATATTATTCAAGACTAATATTATAAAGAATCGATTCTGCTATAACAAGATTATTCTTTGTAGATGCCTCCGGCGAAATCGAAATAATATTTTATCTCATGCATTACTTGCAAAGATCATATCAAGAGGCACGACACTGTTAGCAATAATAGCAAGTGGTGTACCAACAATGATTTTATTGTGAGGCCACCCACTTTAGATTTGATATTTTTTTTCAAACAACCTAAATAACCATCTCAAATATATCAAGGTAGAGCGATGATACTAAATTTATAAGGAAAGCAAAATTGATAGTATGGGATAAAACATTGATGGTTAAGTATCAAACGATCGAAATAATTGCCCGGCGTTCTAGAGATATATTGGATATTAATGAACCGTTTGGTGAAAAATTAATGGTTTGGGAGGTGATTTATGTCAAGTACTACCAGTAGTTCCAAAATCGACAAAAACAGAGATTGTAAAAGCTAGCTTGCCAAAGTTATACTTCTGGCCTCAAATGAAAAAGATTCAACTGACAAGAAATATAATGTTGGAACATATTCCAATATTCAGTGTCTTCTTGCTTCGTGTCGAAAACAAAGAAGAGCATCCAATAAAAGATGATTTGGTTCTTCCTGAACACTTGGTTATCAATCCCAATAGTAATAATAATGCATTTAATAAGAGAAATATTTTTATCATTAGATTAAAACGTAATTTGTACAAATCACATGATAGAATTAAAAGATATCTTAACTAGCAAAAATGAATATGTTGATCAACTAAATAAAAGGTTGATTGCAAAATTTTATAGTAAAAACAAAATGTTTTTCTATTTTCGACTCAGAAGAAAATGATACCAATGATTACTACAAAAAATAATACTTAAATACTTTAATACCAAATGGCCTTCTACCATACATGTTTGTTGTCAAGTTTATTATTTCTTACGTATATTAGTGTTACTGTATATATAATAGACTAAGTTAAAATTGATCTTTCATTGTATATAGGTTGATTTTGAAGAAAAATATGTCTGTCATGCTACTGAAAAAACTTAGATATGCCGAATAACTTATATAATAGACCACAGATGGTATATAGAAGTTTTGACAATAACGTCATACATGCAAAAATTATGATACTGGTTAATGTGCTTCTAAGTATATTCATATCCCTGAATTCAACTTTCGTTTTCCAAAACTAAGAAATATCCTTTTAAATTTGTGTGAAAATAATTTTTAGTATGTTTATGTTTTGTAATAATAAATAAAGCACAAGGACAAACATCCTAAATATTGGACTATATTTACCACAATATGTTTCCTTGCATGAACAACTGTATGTTGCACTTTCAAGAGGGATATCAAGATCGACAACAAAAGTTCTGGTTAAGGTAGAGCAACCAAAGCATTAGGAGAAAACATACAAAAAAAAATATTGTCCACAAAGAAGTTTTCGTTAAAATACCATCACTTAATACTTTTAAACTATAACATACACAAAACTATAATTATCTAACTAACATGAAAAAATTGATCATTTGTGTAAGTTTTGATGATGTTCTTTTATTTTAAATTCATGTATTATGCTAATGTAATAATATTTATCGGTATTTAGATGATTGTTGTATAATTTCTCTCATTAATTAAATTTTATTGTTCCTTCATATAAATAAATGTTCAAATTATTACGTGCCATTATTAACGTGCAACGTACGTTCGTAGATACTAGTACATACATACATACATACATACATATATATATATATATATATATATATATATATATATATGTGTGTGTGTGTGTGTGTGTGTGTGTGTGTGTGTGTGTGTGTGTGTGCGCGCGCGCTCCATCCCGACAAAAAACTAGTCAAAACAATATGTTATACGCTACTTACAAGCACAAGTAATTTGAGTCGATACGAATAAAATTTTCTACATGGAGGAACAAAAAGGATGACTAACCTGCAATTTGAACTTTGAACTTGCTACTATGAAGGAGAATGGAGTTCTCTTTGTATTTGTACCAAAAAACTGAATATTCATTATTTTTGGGAGATATTAGCAGACTAGTGGACAAGATAAAGAATTGGAAATATCATAAATTAGGGCTTTAATTAATAAAAAAGGTCTCGACTTCTAATGTTAATACATTTCAATTCCTTTTTGAAACTTTTGAGCAATTACAAGCTGACTTTTGAGAATTGGGGTATTATATGAAGGACTTATTCAACAAAATTTATTTTAATTTGAAAAAGTCTCTAGGGCTTACGCCTCACTACAAAAACGTGCCGCAAACTCCCGGGTGTACGCCCCGAACGCCCCGGCGTATGCCCCAAATTATCGGACGTACGCCTCTTGAGACTTTCGCCCCATACCATCGCCTCGGGGCCGGCTTTTATGGTGCACCTCGCCCCAGGGCTCCTCGAAAACGCCTTTTAAAACACTGAAAGGAAATAAGATTTTTGAAATTTTATCTACTTGTTACATACTCTATATGATATGAATATTACTACCATATGACATGGAGTGCATATTTTTTGTGTATAGTTGTTTCTTTCTTTTTCTTATTAATAATCTGTCTTTTTTGTTTTTTTTTATATATTATCATACGTAATCGTGATTTTTCACAATTGCTCAATAGTTACACTCTAATTTAACAGTGAATAAATCGCATAGCCTGACCCAGAGTGATATATAGAATAAACAAACAAGATAAATTAGGATAATTTATTTGTCTTGAATTCATTATCTTGGATGATAGAACAATTGTTAAGTACCAGACCACAGTTCTCAACAAACTAGTAAAACAAATAATTTTTAGAGGTTTTAATGACACAATTGAATTTATGGTGTTGATTTAAATAATAAGGTTTTCTGTCCATTGATGTCTCTAGAAAGAATGAATAGAAGTTGGGACAAGTCGACAATTGACAGCGCAAAGAGGCTAATTCAATTTCAAATGTGAGTCAGTTCTTTATTGTCGGACCTCATGATCTTAGCGAAACACTAACTTCAATTCATGATTCTTGATTTTCACTTTCTTCATACTAATTAAACTGACATATATAGTAAGTTTAGACATTTCTCTTATATGTAAATGTAAAATTAAAGGTGACTTCTTCTTGAATTTGCTTTCTTTTCCTATTTGTGAGAACCACTGGATTGTTTTGCTTTCGTATACAACTGAATATTTTTGGATTATAGTATAAAATATTCATATGATGATCAGTTAAATTGGGTTGAACTTGTTGTAAATGGGCAAAGCACATGAGCTGATCAATATAAAAGGATAGTTTCAAAATCAAAGCATCTTGAGTGATTGTAAATAGTTTAATGCTACAAGAACAATAGAGCCAGAGGGGTAAGAGGGTCAATTTTGTCCTAGTTCATGAACACAAATATTCTGTCCAGTGAAGGGGAAACAATATAATCTTGTTTTCGAACTTGTATAGATTATAATTGTACCAAAATCCTTTATTTCGTTTGTGTATAATTTGATCATAGTGAAAAATATGATTTTTCTTGTCATTCTGGTTATTGAAAATTTGGAATTTAAAATTTTGAGTCTATCATATGTTAAAATTGAAGGGAGGAGAAATGTACTCTGATAGTACTCGGAAAGGTTATGTTGAGGAGGGAATTATGGAAGGTAGTACTACAAGAAAAGAAGGAAAAGAGAATATCATGATTAAGTGATAAAAGTGTACGTAAAAAGACATATCATGCATCTATTGATTTGACGTAAACACTTTATATGTCTTAGCTTTTACCCTGAGACAACTTTAAGGTCGAAGTCATTCCTCTTTGAACATATATTTTATAAACTTAAGAAATAGTTCTAATTTTGTATATATAATGTAGTTTTTTGCAAAAGAAATTCAGATAGAACCCTGTTGCATCTCCTAGCTCCGCCCTATATGCAACACGAATGACCTAAAACGGGGTAGAGGCGTAGAGCACGAAACAGAATAGTGAAGCATTAGGCTAAAAGGAATGGAAAAATTCTTTTTATTAAATAAAAGTTTCTCTCTCTAGAATGAAATCCTCCCCTCAGTGAGAACTGAACATGGGAAGGAAATCGAAAGCTGGAGTAAGCGAGAAACAATGGCAGAACAACAGCACAAATGGAGGAAGGCAATCTGTACCACAAACCATAGATGCGAAGAAAACAAGGAGCATTAATGTGTTACAGGGGATCGTCCCACTGGATCTAGCGAAAGGGAGTATGGATCAAACTCCAAATCAGAGTAAAACGTCAAATAGAAGTGAGAATAGTAACATGCAAAGGGAGAACAGTAGCATGCAAAGTAGCGGAAGAAGTTTATGGGCTGAAGTGGTGGAGGAAGAAACAATGGTGGAAGGAGATACAGGGACACTACAACAAAATGGCAAATCATGGAGCAAAGTAGTAGCACCAAATCCACAACCTGTAGGAATTGAATGGAATAATAAAGAAATAACACAGCAGAATGTGAAGATCATAATTGAAGATATTCAGGAAGAAGTTGAATACTGGCAAACTGCTGTGATATGCTATGTGCTGGGATCTAATCCCCCACTAGCAGTTATGGAGGGCTTCTTCAAGAGAATTTGGGGAAATAGAGGAATTGATAAAGTAGCTGTGGTGAATAAAGGTGTGTTCCTTGTTCGATTCCACTCAGAAGATGTCAAAACCAGAACAGTCGAGGATGGAGTCCAAATGTTCGATAAAAAGCCTATAGTGATAAAGCCTTGGAAACAGGACATTGACATGAAGAAGGAGACTATAGACAGGATTCCAATATGGATAAGACTCATGGGATTGGATATCAAATACTGGAGGAAGAGTGCTTTAACAAAAATAGCAGGCATGGTGGGGAAACCACTAAAGGCAGATAGTGCTACTGCACAGAAGGAAAGGCTCACGTTTGCGAGGATATTGGTGGAAGTATCAATCAACCAACAGTACCCTTCAATGATTATGTTTGAAAATGAGTATGGGAAGATAATAGAGCAGCAAGTCGTGTATGAATGGAAGCCTGTACACTGTCCTACCTGTAATAATTTTGGCCATGAACAAGAGGATTGCAGAAGGAACATGAAGAAGGAGGAAGCAAAGGAGAACCCAAAACAACAACAAGAGGAGCAGAAAATGGAGGAGAAAGGGGATCAGAAGGAAAATAAGGAGAACGCAGACAATGACAAGAACAAAGAAAAGGAGATAGAAGGAATGATGCAGCAAAAAAGGAAAGGGAAAAGCAACACAGTTATGAGGCCAAAGGAGATGACTCTATCTTTGGGAAACACATATGCAGTGTTAGCAAAGAGTACTGAGGGGAACAACAAGGGGAGTGGAAGTGAAGCAAGCTCATCTATCCCTGGGGATGAACATGCTAGTAAGGTCCATGACAGTGGGAAGGGTGGGGGCAACCCCCTACCTAATGGATAATATAGGATGTTGGAATGTGAGGGGCCTAAATAGGGCAGCAAAGCAGAAAGAAGTTAATCTATTTCTGCACAATGTTAAAGCTGGACTATTTGGGCTCCTGGAGACAAAGATTAAGAGAAACAAGGCCCAACAAGCCTCTCTTAATCTTTGTAATGGGTGGTCATTCCATACAAATTTACACAAACATCCTAAAGGTAGGATATGGTTATTATGGAAACCTCACATCTATGAGGTTCATATAGTAACAGTAACAGCACAACTGATTCATTGCCAAATAAAACACAGAGGGAGTAATGAGAGAATGCACATAACAGTGGTGTATGGGTTCAATGATCAAGGCCTTAGAAGAGATCTATGGGAGGAACTAAACAAAATCCATAGTCAAATTCAAGGGCCATGGAGTGTAATGGGGGATTTCAACTGTGTATTATATAAGGAGGAAAGGATAGGAAGCCCTGTAACAGTAGCAGAAATAAGGGACTTTAAGAGATGTGTAGAGAGTTGTGATCTACATGATCTTAAATCTACTGGTTCCTATTTTACTTGGTAACAATAAGCAGGAAGGAGATGACAAGGTCATGAGTAAGATAGACAGAGTGCTGGTCAATAGTGAATGGACATCAAACCTCCCAGCTTCCAAAGTACATTACATGGAAGAAGGGCTGTATGATCACTGTCCTGCTATTATCAGCTGGGAAAAAGGAAGAAATAAAAAGGAGAAGCAGTTCAAGTACTTCAATATGTGGAGTATGGCACCAGAATTTCTTGAGAAAGTAGAGGAGAGCTGGAGAACAAAGATATCAGGATGCAAGCAGTACCAACTAGTGGGGAAGCTGAACAAATTGAAAGGAGTATTAGGGAAGATCAACAAAAACAGATTCACTGAAGTAGAAATGAAAGCAGACCAAGCAAAGAAGGATCTTACTGACTGTCAAGTTAAGATCCAGGAAAATCCTAGGGATCATGAGTTACACAAGAAAGAAAGGGAACTGGCAAAGGTGTATAGCAGATGGGAAGAAGCTCGATATCAATACTTAAGGCAGAAGAGTAAGATAACTTGGGCAGAACAGGGGGATTACAATACAAGATACTTCCACAATAGCATCAAAGCAAGGAGAAACAACAATAGGATCTTCTCTATAAAGGGAGCTGATGGCACTACTGTTACTGACATGGACAGTGTAGCTACAACATTCATTGAATTCTATAAATCCCTACTAGGCACTAGTAAGGCAGATAGAGATCATGTATGTAGTTACTTAGTGAAGCAGGGGGAGCAGTGGTGAATGAAGAAGACAGGAAAATGGTAGTGGAACCATACTCAGTGAATGATGTAAAACAGGCATTATGGGCAATTGCAGGGGACAAAAGCCCTGGACCTGATGGCTATGGAAGCCAATTTTTCAAAGACAACTGTAGCATAATAGGAGGAGATGTTACAGCAGCAGTACTGGAGTTCTTCAAGAATCAGAAGATGTTGAAAGTGATAAACAATACAGTTATAACACTCATTCCAAAAAGGACACATGCAGATGTAGTGGGAGACTATAGGCCAATAGCCTGTTGCAATACAGTGTACAAGGTGATGTCAAAAATGCTATGCCAAAGAATAAAGAAGGTACTGCCTAAAATCATTTCAGATAATCAGAGTGCTTTTATAGAAGGGAGATCAATTGTCCAAAATAGCTTAAGTTGTCAAGATTTAGTAAGGCTCTATAACAGGAAGAACACTACAAAAAGCTGTCTCATCAAAATTGACCTCAAGAAGGCCTATGATTCAGTTGAATGGGGATTTGTGGAGGAAATATTATATGCACTGAATTTTCCAAGCCAATTCATAGGGTGGATAATGAAGTGCATTACAACAACACAGTATACTCTAGCTATCAATGAAGGCTTGTATGGTTGTATAAATGGTAAAAGGGGACTGAGACAGGGAGACCCAATATCACCATTGCTGTTTGTGATCCTTATGGAGTATTTCACACGTATTATGAATCTGGTGGCTATGCAGGAAGGCTTTGCTTTCCATACCAAATGTAAAGTGCTGCAGATGAATCATCTATGCTTTGCAGATGATGTGCTAATGTTCTGTAAAGGGGAGTACCAAGCTATAGTCCTAATGTTAAGAGGACTACAAAGCTTCTCAAATGCATCAGGACTAACTACTAATGCTGCCAAGTCTAATGTATTCAGTGCTAACATGGAGGAACAGGATTTACAGAACCTATGTGAACTAACAAGCTACAAGAGGGGAACATTACCATTTAGGTACCTTGGAGTGCCTATCTTACCAAAGAAACTGACAATAATGGATTGTGAAGTACTCGTGGATAAGATGACTGTGAAGATCAAAAGTTGGGGCACAAGGAACTTGTCATATGCATGGAGAGTCCTATTGGTGAATACTGTGTTGATGCATATACACACATACTGGGCATCTATCTTTGTTCTGCCCAAGAAAGTGATAAAAAGTATTATAGGGGTATGTATATGCTTCCTATGGGATGGGAAAGTCTACTCCAACAAGCCACAACTAGTAGCATGGGACTTGGTCTGCAGAACAAAAAGGCAAGGAGGACTGGGAGTGAAGGATATTGTAGTATGGAATGAAGCAGCCATAGCTAAATATGTATGGAATATAGCAGCGAAAACAGACAACCTATGGGTGAGATGGGTGAACCACATATACTTAAAAGGAAGGGATTGGTGGCAATATAAAGTACCTACAGACTGTAGTTGGTACTGGAGGAAGATATGTTCTATAAGAGATAAATTTGTTGGGGGGTATATACAAAACCAATGGCTTAAGGCTAATGGAGTATATACTATCAAGAGTGGTTATGACTGGATGAAAGGGGCCAAGGAGGACTGGCCTTGGCGAGGCTGGGTATGGAATAAGCTGAACATACCTAAGCATAGTATGATATGCTGGCTGGTGGCACACAACAGACTCATGACAAAGGAAAGGGTGTATAGAATGGGCATCAGTCAAGACAGTTTGTGTGAGATTTGTGGAGGAGCAGAAGAAATAATTAATCATTTATTCTTTGACTGTCCACTGGCGAGGAGATGTATAGAAGACATACAGAGGTGGCTAAATATAGGTACGAGGAATCTGGAGATACAGGGGCTGGGAAGAAGAATGACCAGGAAGATTAAGGGGAAAGCATGTAGGGCTGTGGTGATAGCTGCACTATCAGCAACTGTGTATCACATTTGGAGAGCTAGAAATATAGCATTCTGGGAACACAAGGTGGTGCAACCTGGGCAGCTAATAAAGCAGATTAAACAAGATTGCAAGTTAGGAGAAAGGG